>NC_135965.1:48000748-48040748 GCF_053455715.1 Rhinoraja longicauda
AGGAAACCGAAGATCTCGGAGAAAACCCACGCGGGTCACGGGGAGAACGTACAAACTCCGTACAGACGGCGCCCGTGGTCGGGATGGAACCCGGGTCACCGGCGCTGCATTCATTGTAAGGCGGCAACTCTACCACTTGGTGTACGTGTAAATTGTCCCGCGCGTGTGTAGGATAGTGTTAGTGTGCGGGGTTCGCTGGTCGGCGCGGACACGGTGGGCCGAAGGGCCTGTTTCTGTGCTGTATCTCTAAACTAAAAACTCCTGGAGGAGTCTGAGTTAAACGCTGATTTCCGAGGCTGTGTCTGTCAGGGTCAACTGATTACAGCTGGAAGTGAAGAGTTTCTGGCACAAACTCCTGGCGTTTCTGAGCGACGATGTTTTGCAGAGATTTATCTGACACTTTGCCCGCCTGTAAAGGAATTGTTCCTCACTGCTGCTTACAGCCCACAGCGAGACTCTCAGACCCTTGAGACACCAAGCTCAGTGGGGACTGGAATGGTGATGTGCACACAAAGACATTTTCAAGAGCAAATAGTTTAGTTTAGGGATACAGTGCGGAAACAGGCCCTTCGGCCCACCGGGTCCGCGCCGACCAGCGATCCCCGCACACTAACACTGTCCTACACACACTGGGGACAATTTTTACATTTACCAAGCCAATTAACCCACAAACCTGCACGTCTTTGGAGTGTGGGAGGAAACCAGAGCACCTGGAGAAAAGCCACACAGGTCACGGGGAGAACGTACAAACTCCGTACAGACAGCACCTGTGGTCAGGATCGAACCTGGGTCTCCGGCGCTGCATTCGCTGTAAGACGGCAACTCTACCGCTGCGCCACCGTGACCGCCCACAGACTCATGGACACAGACTCATGTTTTCACTAGTGGGAGAGTCTAGGACCAGAGGACTCGGCCTCAGAATAAAATGATGCTCTCTCAGGAAGGAGATGAGGAGGAATTTCTTTCATCAGAGGGTGGTGAATCTGTGGAACTCATTGTCGCAGAAGGCTGTGGAGGCCAAGTCAGTGGATATTTTTAAGACAGAGATAGATAGATTCTTTGGGTCTAGACCCTTCGACAGAAGAAGGGTCTCAAGCTGAAATGTCACCCAATCCTTCTCTTCAGAGATGCTGCCTGTTACTCCAGCATATTGTGTCTATAACCATATAACAACTACAGCACGGAAACAGGCCCGTTCGGCCCTTCCAGTCCATGCCGACCATTCTCCCTGACCTAGTCCCATCTACCTGCACTCAGACCATAACCCTCTAATCCCCTCCTATCCATATACCTATCCAATTTACTCTTAAATAATAAAATCGAGCCAGCCTCCACCACTTCCACCGGAAGCCCATTCCATACAGCCACCACCCTCTGAGTAAAGAAGTTACCCCTCATGTTACCCCTAAACTTTTGTCCCTCAATTCTGAAGCTATGTCCCCTTGTTGGAATCTTCCCCACTCTCAAAGGGAAAAGCCTACCCACGTCAACTCTGTCCGTCCCTCTCAAAATTTAAAAACCTCTATCAAGTCCCCCCTCAACCTTCTACGCTCCAAAGAATAAAGACCCAACCTGTTCAACCTCTCTCTGTAGCTTAAGTGCTGAAACCCAGGCAACATTCTAGTAAATCTCCTCTGTACCCTCTCCATTTTGTCGACATCTTTCCTATAATTTGGCGACCAGAACTGCACACCATACTCCAGATTCGGCCTCACCAATGCCCTGTACAATTTCAACATCACATCCTAACTTCTATACTCGATGCTCTGATTTATAAAGGCAAGCATACCAAATGCCTTCTTCACCACCCTATCCACATGAGATTCCACCTTCAGGGAACAATGCACAGTTATTCCTCGATCCCTCTGTTCCACTGCATTCCTTAATTCCCTATCATTTACCCTGTACGTCCTATTTTGATTTGTCCTACCAAAATGCAGCACCTCACACTTATCAGCATTAAACTCCATCTGCCATCTTTCAGCCCACCCTTCCAAAAGGCCCAAGTCTCTCTGTAGACTTTGAAACTCTACTTCATTACTAACTACACCACCTATCTTAGTATCATCTGCATATTTACTAATCCAATTTGCCACACCATCATCCAGATCATTAATGTAAATGACAAACAACAGTGGACCCAACACAGATCCCTGGGGCACTCCACTAGACACTGGCCTCCAACCTGACATACAATTGTCAACACTTACCCTCTGGTATCTCCCATTCAGCCATTGTTAAATCCATCTTGCAACCTCACTATTAATACCCAACGATTTAACCTTCTTAATCAACCTTCCATGTGGAACCTTGTCAAATGCCTTGCCTATCTTTGGTGTAAACCAGAATCTACAGTTCTTTCATACATAGTGCGGGTGTCAGGGGTTATGGGGAGAAGGCAGGAGGATGGGGTTCAGAGGGAAAGATAGATCAGCCGTGATTGAATGGTGGAGCAGAATAGACAGGGCCGAATGGCCTAATTCTGCTCCTATTACTAATGAACTTATAAATTTAGTGACCGAACCCACACAGCTCTCCAGAGTGGAGAATTCCAAAGTTCACCCCCACCCTCCATGAGCCAGGGTACTGTCCAAAAGATGTGCGGGTTTGGAGGTTAATTGTCCCTCTGTAAATTGCCCCCAGTGTGTAATGGATGAGAAAGTGGGATAACATAGAACTGGTGTGAACGGGTGATTGCTGGTCGGCATGGACTCGATGGGCAGAAGGGCATGTTACCGTGCTGTATCTCTAAACTAAATGTGCTCCGTCTGAAGAAGGGTCTCGACCTGAAACGTCACCCATTCCTTCTCTCCATAGATGCTGCCTGGCCTGCCTGAGTTACTCCAGCACTTAGTGTCTGTCTTCAATGTGCTCCATGTCCCACGCTCTGGCTTATTCAATCAACTCACCTATAGGCCAGCCAAGGTGGCGAAGTCATGAAGTCATGCTGTATCCATAAACTAAGTACGATTACTCCAAATTGTTAGCAGCTAAGAGATGCACTTAGTTTAGAGATACAGTGCGGAAACAGGCCCTTCGGCCCACCGGGTCCGCGCCGACCAGCGATCCCCGCACACTGACACAATCCTACACCCACTAGGGACAATTGTTACATTTACCAAGCCAATTAACCCACAAACCTGCACGTCTTTGTAGTGTGGGAGGAAACCGGAGATCTCGGAGAAAACCCAAGCAGGTCACGGGGAAAACGTACAAACTCCGTACAGACAGCACCCGGCACGGTGGCGCAGCGGTAGAGTTGCTGCCTTACAGCGAATGCAGCGCCGGAGACCCGGGTTCGATCCTGACTACGGGCGCTGTCTGTACGGAGTTTGTACGTTCTCCCCGTGACCTGCGTGGGTTTTCTCCGAGATCTTCGGTTTCCTCCCACACTCCAAAGACGTACAGGTTTGTAGGTTAATTGTCCCTAGTGTGTGTAGGATAGTGTTAATGTGCGGGGATCGCTGGGCGGCGCGGACTCGGTGGGCCGAAGGGCCTGTTTCCGTGCTGTATCTCTAAATCTAAATCTAAAAATCTAAAAAAAAAATCTAAAGGGTTGTGAAACCCGAAACGTCACCCATTCCTTCTCTCCTGAGATGTTGCCTGGCCCACTGTGGTATTCCAGTATTTTGTGTCTACCTTCGATTTGAACCAGCATCTGCAGTTATTTTATAGACAATAGACAATAGACAATAGACAATAGGTGCAGGAGGAGGCCATTCGGCACTTCGAGCCAGCACCGCCATTCAATGTGATCATGGCTGATCATCCACAATCAGTGCCCTGTTCCTGCCTTCTCCCCATACCCCCTGACTCCGCTATCCTTAAGAGCTCTATCTAGCTCTCTCTTGAAAGCATTCAGAGAATTGGCCTCCACTGCCTTCTGAGGCAGAGAATTCCACAGATTCACAACTCTCTGACTGAAAAGGTTTTTCCTCATCTCCGTTCTAAATGGCCTACCCCTTATTCTTAAACTGTGGCCCCTGGTTCTGAACTCCCCCAACATTGGGAACATGTTTCCTGCCCCTAACGTGTCCAACCCCTTAATAATCTTATATGTTTTGCTAAGATCCCCTCTCATCCTTCCAAATTCCAGTGTATACAAGCCTAGTCGCTCCAGTCTTTCAACATATGACAGTCCCGCCATTCAGGGAATTAACCTCGTGAACCTACGCTGCGCGCCCGTAGTCGGGATGGAACCCGGGTCTCCGGCGCTGCATTCGCTGTAAGGCCGCAACTCTACCGCCACCCCACCATGACCGCACTTACTGCAAATAAAAAAGCAAGAATAATGATTGACATTCCCCTGGTTAACATTCATTCAATAGCCATTATAAATAAGGCAACATAAGCACAAATCAATTGGCAGTCAATCAATTAACGATCCATTGTTTTCAGTGCTTTGGAAGGTGCTGTCAATGATAATTAATGAACAACAGCAAGTTACCATGTGGATCAGCTGCATATATTTGCCTAGCCTGGTGTGAGATGAGGTGAGAGTTTTCTGTTGGACAATAGACAATAGGTGCAGGAGGAGTCGATTTGGCCCTTCGAGCCAGCACAGCCATTCAATGTGATCATGGCTGATCATTCTCAATCAGTACCCCGTTCCTGCCTTCTCCCCATACCCCCTGACTCCGCTATCCTTAAGAGCTCTATCTAGCTCTCTCTTGAATGCATTCAGAGAATTGGCCTCCACTGCCTTCTGAGGCAGAGAATTTCACAGATTCACAACTCTCTGACTGAAAACGTTTCTCCTCATCTCCGTTCTAAATGGCCTACCCCTTATTCTTAAACTGTGTTCTGGACTCCCCCAACATTGGGAACAAGTTTCCTGCCTCTAACGTGTCCAACCCCTTAATAATCTTATACGTTTCGATAAGATCTCCTCTCATCCTTCTAAATTCCAGTGTATACAAGCCTAGTCGATCCAGTCTTTCAACATATGATAGTCCCGCCATTCCAGGAATTAACCTAGTAAACCTACGCAGCACGCCACTTGTGTGCTCCAATATATCATTGGCAAAAGCAAGGCAGTCACAGTTTGACTGTAAAATCTCCTCACGGAATGGCCACTTTAAGACGTTCTTCTCCTCTCCCCAGCAAGAGTTCTACATCACCCACTCTCGCTGCTCCCCCTCTGTACTCTTTCGTTTTCACACTTCCATATCTCTGGACTCCCTCTCCCCTGACTATCAGCCTGAAGAAGGGTTTGGACCCGAAACGTCACCCATTCCTTCTCTCCACAGATGCTGCCTGACCCGCTGAGTTACTCCAGCACTCTGTGAAACGTCACCTATCCATGTTCTCCAGAGATGCTGCCTGACCCGCTAGGTTACTCCAGCACTCTGTGAAACGTCACCTATCCATGTTCTCCACAGATGCTGCCTGACCCGCTGAGTTACTCTAGCACTCTGCGTCTTTGCAGGATAACACTGATGTCTCCAGCTACTGTCTGAACTGAGCCATGGTTACCGTGACGGCCGTGGGTAATCTTGCCTCACCATTCATCCTCACTACAGCCGATGGGACTTTCATTCTGAGAAGGAACAAGGTCTTAGGCTCTCCTGATAAGAGTCTGTGCCAAGAAACTCTGTTTAGATTTTAGACTTTAGACTTTAATTTAGACTGTAGAGATACAGTGCGGAAGCAGGATCTTCGGCCCACCGAAAGTCGAGACTCTCGACCCGAAACGTCACCCATTCCTTCTCTCCAGAGATGCTACCTGACCCGCTGAGTTCCTCCAGCATCTCGTGTTTATCTTCAGTTTAAACCAGCATCTGCAGTTCCTTCCTACACAACTTTCGGCCCACCGAGCCCGCGCCGACTAGCGATCCCCGCACACTAACACTATCCTACACACACGAGGGACGATTTACAATTTTACTGAAGCCAATTAACCTACAAACCTGCACGTCTTTGGAGTTCGAGAGGTAATCGAAGATCTCGGAGTAAACCCACGCAGGTCACGGGGAGAACGTACAAACTCCATACAGACGGCACCCGTAGTTTGGATCGAATCCGGGTCTCCGGCGCTGTGAGGCAGCAGCTCTACCGCTGCGCCACCATGTTGCTGAGTGGGAGCAAGTGGCCGCTGGCTGGGTGAGGTCACGTGGGGCGCGGGGCGGTGATGTCATCCTTTGTCCCGTATTTGGGAGTGAGGAAGTTGGCAACCCCTACTAATACGAGGACAAGGGCGGTCCAGTACGGGACAAACTAATTCAGCCCAAAACACGGGATGTCCCGGCTAATACGGGACGGTTGGCGAACCCTAGCTGTCACCTTACATCTTCTTTCAGGGAGAGATTTTAAAAGATCTTTAAAAATAAAAGCCTCAAGTGTGGCCAAACCATTCCCTGCAGACCAGTGAAAGTCTGCCAAGTTCAACAAAGCTCCACCATGGTGCAATGTTGCAGCAATTTGAAGAGATAATCAAGCAACTAACCGCAAAGTACACAATGTTTGTTGTAAATAGCCCTGCTCGTGGGTTAGACGATGTTTCCCACCAATCTGACGTTAAGACAGGGAATTTGAGACGCCAGTTCAGTTCAGTTTAGAGATACGGCGCGGAAACGGGCCCTTCGGCCCAACGTGTCCACGCCGACCAGCGATCCCCGCGCACTAACACTGTCCTACGCACGCCAGGGACAATTTACACTTGCATCAAGGCCAATTAACCGACAAACCTGTCCGTCTTTGGAGTGTGGGAGGAAGCTGAGGATCACGGAGAAAACCCACGCGGGTCACGGGGAGAACGTGCAAACTCCGTTCAGACAGCACCCGTAGTCGGGACCCTGGTTTGTTCCGTGACCGCCCTGTGGTTTAGTTTAGTTCCGAGATACAGCATGGAAACAGGCCCTTCGGCCCGCCGAGTCCATGCCGACCTGCGATCCCCGCACGTTAAGAGACCGAGCGTCCCTTTTAATTTAGAGATGCAGCCCTTCGGCCCACTGATGATCACCCGTATGCTAGTTCTTTGTTATCCTATTTCACATCCTACACACTAATCTTCGTATCGAAGCTATGGATATGTAGCAGAGTTTGAGTTTGTGTTTGATTTTTGTCACGTGTACCAAGGTAGAGTGAAAAGCTTTTGTCAGCGGAAAGCTTCCGTGGTGAATCTGTGGAAGTCTTTACCACAGACGGCTGTGGAGGCCAGGTCAGTGGATATTATTAAGGCAGAGATAGATAGATTCTTGATTAGTGTGGGTGTCAGGGGTTACGGGGAGAAGGCAGGAGAATGGGGAGAGATAGATCAGCCATGATTGAATGGTGGAGTTAGGGTTGCCAACTATCTCACTCCCAAATACGGGACAAGGTGACGTCACCGCCCCACGTGATCTCACCCAGCCAGCGGCCACGTGCTCCCGCTCCACCAATGGCGGCCGCCCGGGCCGGGTAGCAGGTTGCTAGGCAACCTCCGTTAGGCAGCGCCCGGGCCGACACAGTCCAGAAGGTAGGCACAGATTTTAACCAGCATCTGGAGTTTTTTTCCGCCTACACGGTCCGTACCTACACTGTCTGGGCCTACACCGTCCGGGCCTACACTGTCCGGGCCTACACCGTCCCGGCCTACACCGTCCGGGCCTACACCGTCCGGGCCTATACTGTCCGGGCCTACACCGTCCGGGCCTACACCATCCGGGCCTACACCGTCCGGGCCTACACCGTCCGGGCCTACAGCGTCCGGGCTAACACTGTCCGGGCCCACAGCGTCCGGGCCCACAGCGTCCGGGTCAACAGCGTCCGGGCCCACAACGTCCAGGCCCACAGCGTCCGGGCCTACAGCGTCCGGGCCTACAGCGTCCGGGCTAACACTGTCCAGGCCCACAGCGTCCGGGTCAACAGCGTCCGGGCCCGCAGCGTCCGGGTCAACAGCGTCCGGGCCCACAGCATCCAGGCCCACAGCGTCCGGGCCTACAGCGTCCGGGCCTACAGCATCCGGGCCCACAGTGCCCCCCGGGCCTAATACGGGACAAAGGCGGTCCCCTACAGGACAAGCCAATTTAGCCCAAAATATGCGATGTCCCGGCTAATACGGGACAGTTGACAACCCTGGGTGGAGTAGACTTGATGGGCCAAATGGCCTAATTCTGCTCCTATCACTTATGAGATTACGAATAGATGATTACAATTGAGCCATCCACAGTGTGCAGACACAGGGTAAAGGGAATGATGTGAATAAAGTTTAGCGCGAGGTAAAGTCCAGTCCCAGGCTCGGTGGGCTGCCTTGACTTGGTGCTGGAAAAGGCAGTGTGTTTCTTTACATACATGACACTCAGGGGGAGACGTTAAGCACTTCGAATTCCATCGTAAGCTCCTGCTGCACTTGACTTTGTTCCCAGTGGTCGGGGTTTAGCTGAGCATTTGTAAGTTCTAAAAATACCACATCTGAGCAGGGCACCAACAGGATTTCAGTTGACACGATCATTTATTCCCTATTAGTTTAATTTAGCCATTATACTGCCGTCATATTTTACATTGACTGCTATTAATATTTCAAAGCAGAGAAATTAATAACATGACACATACTAGTCCACTTCTAAACATATATATAGAGGTACAAGAAACTGCACATAAATGTTATAATTATTAGTGATAGGAGCAGAATTAGGCCGTTCGGCCCATCGAGTCCACTCCGCCATTAAATCGTGGCTGATCTATCTCTCCCTCCTAACCCCATTCTCCTGCCTTCTCCCCATAACCTCTGACACCCGCACTAATCACAAATCTTTCTATCTCTGCCTTAAAAATATCCACTGACTTGGCCTCCACAGCCTTCTGTGGCAAAGAATCCCACAGATTCACCGCCCACTGACTAAACTAGTCACCGCCTCAACCACCTCTTCTGGCAGCTCTTTCAATGTATCCATCACCTTCTGTGTGAAAAAAGTTGCCCCTCAGGATTTGTAGTAAACCTTTCTCCTCTCACCTTAAACCTATGGCCTCTGGTCCTTAATTCCCCTTTCAATGGATAAGAATGTCATTGTTCTAACTGGGACATGTGACAATAAAACACTTCGTTACTCTTTGACTCGTGACTCTTTACTCTTGCGTAAAAGAGTGTGTATTCGCCTTGTCTCATGATTTTGTACATCTCTGTAAGGTCACCCCTCATCCTCCTGCGCTCCAAGGAATAGAGTCCTAGCCTGCCCAACCTCTCCCTGTAGCTCGGGCCCCTCGAGTCCTGGCAACATCCTTGTAAATCTCCTCTGCGCCCTTTCACGCTGAATGGCACCTTTATCCTGGAATATTTTACCTTCTTTGGTCAATATGTGCAAGAATTGGGAAAAAATATATACTCCAGTCGCAAGCTGATACCAAATTATGAAAGGAAAACCCATAAATGTTTACTTGTGATTTAGAAAACATAGACATAGAAAATAGTGCAGGAGGAGGCCATTTGGCCCTTCGAGCCCATTCATTGTGATCATGGCTGATCATCCACAATCAGAAACCCATGCCTGTGCTTGCCTTCTCCCCATACCCCTTGATTCCACTAGCCCCTAGAGCTCTATCTAACTCTCTTTCAAAATCATCCAGTGAATTGACATCCACTGCCCTCTGTGGCAGAGAATTCCACAAATTCACAACTCTCTGGGTGAAAAAGTTACTTCTCACCTCAGTTTTAAATGACCTCCACTTTATTCTTAAACTGTGTGGCCCCTGGTTCTGGACTCCCCCAACATTGGGAACATTTTTCCTGCATCCAACTTGTCCATTCTTGTATAATTTTATACGTCTCTATAAGATCCCCTCTCATCCTTCTAAACTCCAGTGAATACAAGCCCAGTCTTTCCAATCTTTCCTATCCAATCTTGCATAGAAACAGGCCCTTCGGCCCACTGAACCCATGCCGACCATCGATCACCCATTCACATTGGGTCCATGTTGTCTCACTTTCTCATCCACTCCCCACACACTCGGGGGCAATTTACAGTTAACCCACAAACCCGCACGTCTTTGGGATGTGGGAGGAAACCGGAGCACCCGGAGGAAACCCACGTGGTCACAGGTGGGATGTGCAAACTCCACACAGCCAGCACCCGAGGTCAGGATCGAACTGTTGTTCAAAGCTCTCCCACTTTGAGGAATCTATTAACTATTGACATCATGTTTTCAAAGGATTAACATTAGGTCCAAGAAAAGGGGATACATTTGTTGCATCAGGCACGTGGAGTCTGGGATATTCAATTCCATTAGTTCGTTTATTCTGGGTAATCATAAGAAAATAACTGCAGATGCTGGTACAAATCGAAGGTATTTATTCACAAAATGCTGGAGTAATTCAGCAGGTCAGGCAGCATCTCAGGAAAGAAGGAGTGGGTGACATTTCGGGTCGAGACCCTTCTTCAGCATTTTCTGGATTACCATAAAATCATAAGTGATAGGAGCAGAATGAGGCCATTCGGCCCATCAAGTCAACTCCGCCATTCAATCGTAGCTGATCTATCTCTCCCTCCTAACCCCATTCTCCTGCCTTCTCCCCAATAACGACACCCGTACCGATCAAAAATCTATCTATCTCTGCCTTAAAAATATCCAATAGCCTTCTGTGACAAAGAATTCCACGGATTCACCACCCTCTAACTAAAGAAATTCCTCCTCATCTCCTTTCTAAAAGAGCGTCCTTTAATTCTGAGGCTGTGCCCTCTGGTCCTAGACTCTCCCACCAGTGGAAACATCCTCCCCGCGTCCACTCTATCCGGGCATTTCTCTATTCCGTGCGGCTATGGAGGCAGTGCCCAAGATGAGGGGATCTATGGAGAGATGACATTGGAGGGTCATGACGAGCGTTTGTCGGCACTGGGCCTGTACTCGCTGGAGTTTAGAAGGATGAGGGGGGACCTCATTGAAACGTACAGAATAGCGAAAGGCCTGGATAGAGTGGATGTGGAGAGGATGTTTCCACTGGTGGGAGAGTCTAGGACCAGAGGGCACAGCCTCAGAATTAAAGGGCTCTCTTTTAAAAAGGAGGTGAGGAGGAACTTCTTTAGTCAGAGGGTGGTGAATCTGTGGAACTCATTGCCACAGAGGGCTGTGGAGGCCAAGTCAGTGGATATTTTAAAGGTAGAGATGGACAGATTCTTTATTAGAACGGGTGTCAAAAGGTTGTGGGGAGACAAAAAATGGGATTAGGAGGCAGGGATTAGCCACGATTGAATGGCGGAGTGGACTCGATGGGCCGAATGGCCTCATTCTACTCCTATAACTTGTGAATCCAACTTCACACAATCCTTCCCCTGGATGCTACAAGGAGAGTATGAAGTCTCGCCGTTGTTTAGCACACTTCAAAACGTCACCCATTCCTTCTCTCCAGAGATGCTGCCTGTCCTGCTGAGTTACTCCAGCATTATGTGTCTATCTTCACTAGGGGGATATGCACTGATCAGCCAAAACATTATGACCTGATGAGCCAAAACATTATGACCGCCTGCCCAATATGCTGTTGGTCCTCCGTGTGCAGCCCCATACGCAGCAGGGTGCGATGCACTGTGTATTGTGACACATTCCTCCCGTGACCACCATTAACAATTTCTGTGACTTGTGCCACAGTCGACCTTCTGTCGGTTCGGACCAGACAGGATAGCCTTCGTTGCCCTCGCGCATCGATGAGCCTTGGGCGCCCAACACCCTGCCTGTCGCCGGTTTGTGGGTTTGTCCCTCCTCGGACCACTGTCGGTCGGTACTCACCACTGCTGACCGGGAGCACCCCACAAGCCTTGGTGTTTCAGAGATGCTCTGACCCAGTCGTCTGGCCATAACAATTTGGCCCTTGTCAAAGTCGCTCAGGTCTTTACTCCTGCCCAATTCTCCTGCAGCCAACACGTCAACTTCAAGAACTGACTGTTCACTTGCTGCCGAATATATCCCACCCCTTGACAGGTGCCATTGTAACAAGATAATCAATGTTATTCGCTTTGCCTGTCAGTGGTCATAGTGTTTTGGCTGATCGGTGTGTACATATCTGCTGGCTGAGCTTTTTATTTGTTGGACTGACAACAAGTTCTAGTTTGGACTCCCTCACAGTGACAGAAGGAGAGACAGTTTTCAAATGCACTCACGTCCCAGCTGCCAGATGTTTGAGATGAGCTGTGTCTGGGGCAATCAACGCTGATTGTCTTTGAATCACACCAGCAAGGGTTTTGCTCACTAATCAGAACCTTGTGAATTCACAAATGTATACTTTAAACTTACCAGCAAAACAAACACTGACTTTTTTTTTACTAGTCTGTATTGGTTAAACATTCAGCTTGGGTTACAAGAGTGACTTCATTTGTAATGTGATGCCTGTAAAAACCAACATTGGCCTCAATTCACATGTCCAACATGTATTACTTAAAGCAGCAAGAAATTAATTCCGTTTTCTTCTCTGCATGACCAATTCTGTTTTTTCCTGAAGTCAGAGACCCACCTAGGGTTGCCAACTGTCCCGTATTAGCCGGGACATCCCATATATTGGGCTAAACTAGTTTGTCCCGTACGGGACCGCCCTTGTCCCGTATTAGGCCCCGGGGGCATTGTAGGCCCGGACACTGTAGGCCTGGACACTGTAGGCCTGGACACTGTAGGCCCAGACACTGTAGGCCCGGACACTGTAGGCCCAGACACTACAGCGGGTCAGGCAGCATCTGTGGAGAGAAGGAATGGGGTGACGTTTCGGGTCGAGACCCTTCTTCAGACTGATGACTGGTCGAGTCTACAACCCAGACTGATGTCTTTCAAGAAAGGTCCCTTTGCTCTGATCATCCCGTGAACTTCACAACAGTGATCCTGCCAGGGGCTCATCAATGGCAATCAGTAACCCAGCCTCTCCTTATCTTTCTGAAGCAACTCAAGGGAAATCTTGTTCCAGGGCAGAGAGTCTCACATCCGGCAGCCCAGCGGCAGGGACATCTGGTGAAATCTACTTTAATCCCACCCCCCCCCTTTTCAAGTTGTGCCAGGCCGTAAGTCGGACTGAGATCCCACAGTCCTGCGGCAACTGTACGTAACTCTAGCTTGCCCCGCATCTGTTCCCCAGGAAGGGCAGCGGAGATTGCAATAGACAATAGACAATAGACAATAGGTGCAGGAGGAGGCCATTCAGCCCTTTGAATCAGCACCGCCATTCAATGTGATCCCTGATGTAAGCTGAGAAATATGGAGACAAGCACTCATCCCGGTGGAGATTACATTCTCATCATCGCCACCTACATGGCTGATCATTCTCAATCAGTACCCCTTTCCTGCCTTCTCCCCATACCTCCTGACTCCGCTATCCTTAAGAGCTCTATCTAGCTCTCTCTTGAATGCATTCAGAGAATTGGCCTCCACTGCCTTCTGAGGCAGAGAATTCCACAGATTCACAACTCTCTGACTGAAAACGTTTTTCCTCATCTCAGTTCTAAATGGCCTACCCCTTATTCTTAAACTGTGGCCCCTTGTTCTGGACTCCCCCAACATTGGGAACATGTTTCCTGCCTCTAACGTGTCCAACCCCTTAATAATCTTATACGTTTTGATAAGATCTCCTCTCATCCTTCTAAATTCCAGTGTGTACAACCCTATTCCAGCAGGCATTCCGGCAGCCGCGGCCATGAGCCGGGCTCCATCGAGCAGCAAGGACCTTTGGTCGCCTGGCAATCCAAGCAAAGATGCTTTCTTTTTAACAAGATCAGCTATCTGTCCCTGATGTAAGCTGAGAAATATGGAGACAAGCACTCATCCCGGTGGAGATTACATCCTCATCATCGCCACCTACTTGGAAAGACCCAGAGCAACACAACAAGATACCGGTCACAGCCAGGAGACCATCAGCGACTCAAGAGGAAAAGCAAATGATTCCTCCATTCAAACTTTAGACTTTATTTACGCATGCTGTCTGCACGGTGTTTGCACGTTCTCTCTGTGACCATGTGGGTTTTCTACGGGTGCTCCGGTTTCCTCCCACACTCCAAAGAGGTACAGATTTGTAGGTTAACTGGCTTCTGTAAATTGTAAATTGTCCCTAGTGTGCATAGGATAGTGTTAGTGTGCGGGGATCGCTGGTCGGCGCGGACTCGGTGGGCCGAAGGGCCTGTTTCCGCGCTGTATCTCTAAACTTTAGACTTTACAGGTTAAAACGTGGAAACAAGCCCATCGGCGCATCGGCCCACCGGGTCCGCACCAACCAGTGATCGCCCCGTCAGGTCGAGACCCTTCTTCAGACTGAGAATCAGCAGGAAAGGGAAACGAGAGGTACAGACGATGATGTAGAGAGATATCGAACAAATGAATGAAAGATGTGCAAAAAGGAAACACGCCAGTGTTAGCTGTGGGCGAGGTGGAAACAAGTACCAGACAGTGAGACTCACCAGGACGACATTGAAACAAGTACAACACGTTGGGTGGGGCAGTTTTGGAGAGAGAGAGGATGCAAGGGTTACTTGAAGTTAGGGATATCACTATTCATACCGCTGGGGTGTAAGCTGCCCAAGCGAAATATGAGGTGCAGTTACATCAACGTGTGTTTGGCCTCACCCTGACAGTGCAGTAGGCCCAGGACTAGGGTTGCCAAATGTCCCGTATTAGCCGGGACAACCCGTCTTTAGGGCTAAATTGGTTTGTCCATATCGGACCGCCCTTGTCCGGGGGGCGCTGTAGACCCGGACGCTGTAGGCCTGGACGCTGTAGGCCCGGACGCTGTAGGCCCGGATGCTGTAGGCCCGGATGCTGTAGGCCCGGATGCTGTAGGCCCGGACGCTGTAGGCCCGGACGCTGTAAGCCCACATGCTGTAGGCCCGGACGCTGTAGGCCCGGACGCTGTAGGCCCGGACGCTGTAGGCCCAGAAGCTGTAGGCCCAGACACTGTAGGGTCGAACGGCGCTGTAGGCCCGGACACTGTAGCCCGGGGGCCACTGTAGTTCCAGACAGGTGTAGGCCCGGGCGCCGCCTAACGGAGGTTGCTTAGCAACCCGCCAACCGGCCCGCGCTGCCACCATTGGTAGAGCGGGAGCACGTGGCCGCTGGCTGGGTGAGATCACGTGGGGCGCGGGGCGGTGACGTCACCTTGTCCTTTATTTGGGAGTGAGGAAGTTGGCAACCCCTGCTCAGGACCGAAAGGTCAGCGTGGGAATGGGAAGTGGAGTTAAAGTGTTTGGCAAAGCTTCTCCCTGTACATCTGAACATGTGACAACAATAAACCTGGAGCCTAGCAGTCAAGATCAAGTTCCATGATGTCACCTCTTAGAACCGTCCTGTGTCTGTCTGCTTTAATTCTGGAAGACTACGCATCTCTCTTGCGCGCGTTGTTTTATGCCAGCCGTCTTGGTTGTCTGGGTGAATCATTGCCAGTTTTTACTTGACAAATACTATACAATAGTCAGTAAAATAACACACCGTTTCACATGAAAATCTGGAGCATATCCCTCGGAACAGTGGGGAATTGTTGTGCAGGCTCAGAATTATGAAAGAGAAAAGGAACTATGAAGCAAAGTGAAATGCCAAATAAAGCAATTTGCTTATGCATGTCAAAGATAAAATCCTTAAAGAATGTTCCACTGAATGTTTCATCTAGATAATAGTTCTCCATTTTCCTCATGAAAAGATCAGTCTATATCACCACATCAAGAGCAGCTGAATGGGTGTCAAATAAATTAGTTTGCTCAACATAAATTTCATAGAGATTTAAAATTCTGTGTTACTGAAATCCCCTAATGGTATAATTAAATTGATTTAGTGCATGACTGATGCAGGGGGAGCCATTCAAGGTTTGCGTTCTTGTCAACTGAAGTAAGCTGTTATTGAAAACTCAATTACTTTTGCACCAGTTCTTTGCAGAATTATAATTAATAACTATTGATGAATATTGCAACTTTGAACCATGAGCTAAACTACCTGTGGTATCATACTTGTTTCCAAGTGGTCCCAGTGTTTTTGCACGACTCCTATTTAAACGCCGGGCAAAACATGTCGCACAACACTCACTGAGGGCTGGCGGAAATTGTCTCTTAATCTGGAGGTTTAGTTTAGAGATACAGCGCGGAAACAGGCCCTTCGGCCCACCGAGTCCACGCCGACCAGCGATCCCCGCACACTAACACTATCCTACACACACACACCAGGGACAATTTACACATGCACCAAGCCAATTATTAACCTACAAACCTGCACGCACGTCTTTGGAGTGTGGGAGGAAAGTGAAGATCTCGGAGAAAACCCACGCAGGTCACCGGGAGAACGTACAAACTCTGTACTGATAGCACCCGTAGTCGGGATCGAACCAGGGTCTCCGGTCTGTAAGGCAGCAACGCTACCATGGCCGCCCAAAGTTTCAGCGTTGGAGAGCAAATCCTAATGAACATTGCTAACTGATTCTGAAAGTTCATTCCTAAAACCAACAGTCTGACATTTTTGAGTATGTTCGTATTAAAGCAATCACAGGACTATTGTAAATTCTGATTTTATGCATGTCATTCTTTATTTAACACAGGGTGAAACTGAACTGGTTGAAAAGCTTGAGGAAAGGACAAACCATTATTAGTTGTAAAAGGGCTGCAGACTGACTAGTGGCTGAAACAAAATTAATGTGGTGCGGCACGGTGGCGCAGCGGTAGAGTTGCTGCCTCACAGCGCCGGAGACCCGGGTTCCATCCCGACCACGGGCGCTGTCTGTACGGAGTTTGTACGTTCTGCCCGTGACCTGCGTGGGTTTTCTCCGGGTGCTCCGGTTTCCTCCCACACTCTGAAGAGACGTGCAGGTTTGTAGGTTAATTGGCTTTGGTAAAGATTGTAAATTGTCCCTAGTGTGTGTAGGATAGTGTTAGTGTGTGGGGATCGCTGGCTGGCACGGACTTGGTGGGCCGAAGGGCCCGCTTCCGCGCTGTATCTCTAAATTAAAAACTTAAACTAAATTAATGATTTACAAATAACTAATAGGAGAAATATTTTGTGCCGACCCATTTTGCCACATGCACTGGGTTGGGCAGACCAGAAATACCCACAGATAACTTTAAGTTTGAAGATTGTTCTCGAACCGAAACATCACCCATTCCTTGTCTCCAGAGATGCTGCCTGTCCCGTTGAGTTACTCCAGCATTTTATGTCTACCCATAGTTAATTTTAGTTTAGTTTAGTTTATTGTCACGTGTACCGAGGTATAGTGAAAAGATTTTGTTCCGTGCTCACTAGTCAGCGGAAAGACGACATAATTACAATCGAGCCGTCCATGGTGTACAGATACAAGTCCAGCAAGGTCCAATTAGAGATAGTCCTCGAGTCTCCAATGAGGACGAGTCGTTCTAGACCATGAAAACCACTCTCAAACAAGAGTGTTTGAAGAAGGGTCTCGTCCCGAAAAATCGCCCGTTCCTTCTCTCCAGAGACGCTGCCTGTCCCGCTGAGTTACTCCAGCATTCTGTGTCTATCTGGTTTAAACTAGCATCTGCAGTTCCTTCCCACACAAGAGTGTTTGATTGCCATCTGGACCATCAACAGAACAATGATATTCTTCCTTCGGCAGCTTTACCATCCTATTTACCTGCAATGGCACGTTCAGGCAACTACAAATTTCACACCATTCCCTCTGCTCTACAACACTCCCCAGTGCCCCACCATTCACTGAGAAGGTTCTGCCCTGGTCTGACAACACAAAATGCAGTGCCTCGCATTTATACAACGTGAATGCGGCACGGTGGCGCAGCGGTAGAGTTGCTGCCTTACAGCGAATGCAGCGCCGTAGATCCAGGTTCAATCCTGACTAAGGCCGCTGTCTTAATGGAGTTTGTACGTTCTCCCCGTGACCTGCGTGGGTTTTCTCAGAGATCTTCGGTTTCCTCCCACGCTCCAAAGACGTGCAGGTTTGTAGGTTAACTGGCTTGGTAAATGTAAAAAATTGTCCCTAGTGCGTGTAGGATAGTGTTAGTGTGCGGGGATCGCTGGTCGGCGCGGACCCGGTGGGCCGAAGGGCCTGTTTCCGCGCTGTATCTCTAAACGAAACTAAACTAAACTAATGAGCATCAGACATTAGAGATACAGCTCGGAAACAGGCCATTCGGCCCACCGAGTCCACACCGACCAGTACACTAGCACTACCCTACACACTGAGTCTGAAGAAGGGTCTCGACCCGAAACGTCACCCATTCCTTCTCTCCCGAGATGCTGCCTGACCTGCTGAGTTACTCCAGCATTTTGTGAATAAATCGATTTGTACCAGCATCTGCAGTTATTTTCTTATACTACCCTACACACACTGAGGACAATTTAGAATTTTACCGAAGCCAATCATCCTGCAAACCTGCACGTCTTCGGAGTGTGGGAGGAAACCGGAGCACCCGGAGAATACCCACGCAGGTCACGGGGAGAACGTGCAAACTCCGTACAGACGGCGCCCTTAGTCAGGATCGAACCTTAGTCACTGGGGCTGTGAGACACAACTCTACTGCTGCACCACCGTGCCATCCTAACCTGCACCACAGAGGTTCCCTGAGAGTTGTCAGATGGTATTTTGAAGCACAGAAATAAAATGGAATTGATTTGTCAATAAGAGATGAAACAAAAATGAAAAATAGATTTCCCTGTGTATAAAGGGTGATATAATTGAAGAGTATCTTTTGAATTTATTATTTGTAACTTGATTCTTTGGTATTGAATTGAAAACTTCAATATCTTATATATTGAGTCATTAATAACGTGATATGTCCCAATGCATCTCACAAAAGCATTATCAATTACTATTTGACACCATGTATAAATTCATACAAACCAAAAGTTTCAGCAATTTATGAGGGGTCATTTCAATAAAGCAGAGATGGAGAAAATGATGTTTTATTAATAGACACAGAGTGCTGGAGTAACCCAGCGGGTCAGGCAGCATCTGTGGAGAACATGGATAGGTGACGTTTCACAGAGTGCTGGAGTAACTCAGCGGGTCAGGCAGCATCTCTGGAGAACATGGGTAGGTGACGTTTCACAGAGTGCTGGAGTAACTCAGCGGGTCAGGCAGCATCTCTGGAGACAGGGAGAAGGCAGGAGAATGGGGTTGAGCGGGGAAGATAGATCAGCCACGATTGAATGGTGGAGTAAACTCGATGGGCTAAATTGCCTAATTCTGCTCTACATCTTATGATCAGTATCTTATGAAAATGGAGATTTAATATTTCATCAAACACTGTATCGAACGCAATGAGTATATTGACCAGTTACAGCACGGCTTGGGTTGACAACTCAAACGCCCTGGAGATTGGGTTACCAACTGTCCCGTATTAGCCGGGACATCCCATATATTGGGCTAAATTTGTTTGTCCCTTATGGGACCGCCCTTGTCCCGTATTAGGCCCGGGGGACACTGTAGGCCCGGACACCGTAGGTCCGGGGGATGCTGTAGGCCCAGACACAGTAGACCCGGACACTGTATGTCCAGGGGATGCTGTAGACCCGGATACTGTCGGCCCGGACACTGTAGGCCCGGATACTGTAGGCCCAGATACTGTAGGCCTGGACACTATAGGCCCGGGAGCCGCAGTAGGCCCGGACACTGTGGGACCGGACACTGTAGGCCCGGGAGCCATTGTAGGCCCGTACACTGTAGGCCTGGACTCTGTAGGCCCGGGAGCCGCTGTGGACCCTGATGCTGTAGGCTAACGGAGTGTGTTCAGGGAGCGGGGCCGAGTGTGTTCGCCTAACGGAGGTTGCGTAGCAACCCGCCTCCCGGCCTGGGTGGCCGCCATTGGTGGAGCGGGAGCACTTGGCCGCTGGCTGGGTGAGGTCACATGGGGCCTATTGTCCCTGATTTGGGAGTGAGGAAATTGGCAACCCTACCTGAAGGGGTGGTAGTCCCGGGATTCTGGCGCTGTGAGGCAGCAACTCTATCGCTACGCCACCATGCCGCACTGTAACGTGGACCGTCTGCTGTACGGTATATCACAGCATCATGTTCTTAGCTCAGACCTGCATCGAAGATTGTTGGGGTATTCGTACAAGTAACTCCGGCGCGGGAAACATTAATAACTGCACCGGCGGCAGTCTTTCCCTGCACCAGGAAAAATGTTCCCAATGTTGGGGGAGTCCATAACCAGGGGGCCCACACAGTCTAAGAATAAAGGGGAGGCCATTTAAAACTGAGGTGAGAACAACTTTTTCATCCAGAAAGTTGTGAATTTGTGGAATTCTCTGCCACAGAGGGCAGCGGAGGCCGATTCACTGGATGAATTTAAAAGAGAGTTAGGTAGGAACTCTAGGGGCTAGCGGAATCGAGGGGTAGGGGGTGAAGGCAGGCACAGGTCACTGATTGTGGATGATCAACCATGATCACAGTGAATGGCGGTGCTGGCTCGAAGGGCCAAATGGCCTCCTCCTGCACCTATTTTCTGTGTGTCTGTGTGTCTGTGTGTGTCTGTGTGTCTGTGTGTCAGAAAATAGCTGCAGATGCTGGTTCAAGGCAGGACTTTACCGATAAACTAATATTTAGAGATGCCTCGGAAAGGTGAACTAAATGGGAAGTACGTGACGAGCACTTCAACGACATGGTTTGTATCCGCACAGTCAACTGACCCAGTTGTTCAACTGTAACATTTCCACTGATAAGTTCCCGAAGGAGGCAGAGAAATCAGATCCCATGGCTCCTCATCATCCAGTCTATTTATACTAAGCAATGGAATAAGTAAGACTAAAACTGGAAAGCTAATCTCCCGGTCCCACCGAGAGCCACGCTCACAGGCGGCAGGCAGCATTAATATTAATGGATGGACAATTGAGGGCATCGTGCCCGAGATTTCTTGGCTCGCAAATCTGATAAGCAGCTCTCCCCAACGGCAGAGTAGAAATGAGAACATCTTCCTTTAATTGTAAGAGCCAATTTAAATTGTAAATTAAGTGCAGATTGTCGATTGGATCAGATTCACCATTTTAACCGTCAGCGCGACCTGGTTCTCCAGCTGCCCGTTCAAATTGCATTCACGAATCCCGTGCGGGGAGAAGGAGCAGCTGATGCTGATTGTGGACGATCGGCCGTGATCGCAATGAATGGCGGTGCTGGCTCGAAGGGTCGAGTGGCCTCCTCCTGCACCTATTCTCTACGCCTGTGCTGGTTTAACACCGAAGATAGACACAATATGTTGGAGTAACTCAGCAGGACAGGTAGCATCTCTGGAGAGAGGGGAATGGGTGACGTTTCAGGTCGAGATTGAATAAGGGTCTCCACCCAAAACGTGACTCATTCCTATCCACTGTTCATGTCTGCGTTGTTAGGTTCGTGCGCTATTGTATGTCGTTTTTTAGTACCTGCACTGATGTACAACACTTTGGTCAACGTGGGTTGTGTTTAAATGTGCCATACAAATAAAATTGACTTGACTATCCAGAGGTAGAAACATAGAAACATAGAAATTAGGTGCAGGAGGAGGCCATTTGGCCCTTCGAGCCAGCACCACCATTCATTGTGATCATGGCTGATCATCCATAATCAGTAACCCGTGCCTGCCTTCCCCCCATATCCCTTGAGTCTGAAGAAGGGTCTCGACCCGAAACGTCACCCATTCCTTCTCTCCAGAGATGCTGCCTGTCTCGCTGAGTTACTCCAGCATCAGTTGCTGAGAGTTACTCGCTGTGTCTACTCCATATCCCTTGGTTCCGCTAGCCCCTAGAGCTCTATCTAACTCTCTTTTAAATCCATCCAGTGAACTGGCCTCCACTGCCCTCTGTGGCAGAGAATTCCACAAATTCACAACTTTTTGGGTGAAAAAGGTTTTTCTCAACTCAGATGCTGCCTTGTCCAGCTGAGTTACTCCAGCATTTTGTGTCTGATTCAAGAATGACGTATGATATCGTATCTGCCTCCCCCACCACCCCTGGCAGCACGTTCCAGGCCCCCACCACCCTCTGTGTAAAAAATAACTTGCCACGCACATCTCCTTTAAACCTTGCCCCTCTCACCTTCATGCCAAGTTACCAAACATGATGCCAAATTAAATTAATGTCATCAGCTTCTTTGTGATTTTTTTTTCTGTAAACCAGCCCTTTGTTCATAGGTTCACAAGTGATAGGAGCAGCATTAGGCCATTCAGCCCATCAAGTCTACTCCGCCATTCAATCATGGCTGATCTATCTCTCCCTCCTAACCCCATTCTCCTGCCTTCTCCCCATAACCCCCGACACCCGCACTAAGAAAGAATCTTTCTATATCTGCCTTAAAAAAATATCCACTGATTTGGCCATCTTGTCCATATGTCTATATTGAGTATAGAAGTTGGGAAATTATGTTGTCGTTGTACAAGACATTGGCGAGACCCAGTTTGGTGTCACGAGTACTTTTTGTCCACTGCCTATTTGCGAAGTTAGTCTAAATTTCTTCCATATAATTGCAATGCAATGCAAGTTCCACTGACCTTTGCCTGCACGCGATCCTATTTCCCTGCTCCCTGCATCGTCCAAAAGCCTTTTAAGTGCCATCATCTAAAGACATTGGACAGATGCATGGATACAAAGGGTTTAGAAGCCTCTGGGCCAAATGGGATTTGCCCACAATGATTTGGTCAGCATGGGCAGGTTGGGCCGAAGGGCCTGTCTCCATGCTCGGCAGCTCTATAACTCGAAACCTCCGGCAGAAATATTCGTGTCTGGCGTTTCGGGGAAGAAATCTCATACAAATCCGAGCCTGTCCAACTACGGATCTTGCATCTGTTTTCCATTCACAGGACTGGTGGAGATGATCTTAAATTATTTCCCCCCAATCCTGTTCAGGAATAGCCAGAGTCATGGATTCATAGAGTGATACAATGGACAATGGACAATAGATGCAGGAGGAGGCCATTCGGCTCTTCGCGCCAGCACCGCCATTCACTGTGATCTTGGCTGATCATCCACAATCAATACCCCGTTCCTGCCTTCTCCCCATATCCCTTGACTCCGCAATCTTTAAGAGCGCTATCTAACTCTCTCTTGAAAGCATCCAGAGAATTGGCCTCCACCTCCTTCTGAGGCAGAGAATTCCACAGATTTAGAGATTCACAACTCTCTGGATGAAAAGGTTTATCCTTATCTCCGTTCTAAATGCCCTACCCCTTATTCTTAAACTGTGGTCCCTGGTTCTGAACTCCCCCAACATCGTGAACATGTTTCCTGCCTCTAGCGTGTCCAATCCCTTAATAATCTTATATGTTTCAATAAGATCCCCTCTCGTCCTTCTGAATTCCATTGTATACAAGCCCAGTCGCTCCATTCTTTCAACATATGACAGTCCCGCCATCCCGGGAATTAATAGACAATAGACAATAGACAATAGGTGCAGGAGGAGGCCATTCGGCCCTTCGAGCCAGCACCGCCATTCAATGTGATCATGGCTGATCATTCTCAATCAGTACCCCGTTCCTGCCTTCTCCCCATACCCCCTGACTCTGCTATCCTTAAGAGCTCTATCTAGCTCTCTCTTGAATACATTCAGAGAATTGGCCTCCACTGCCTTCTGAGGCAGAGAATTCCATAGATTCACAACTCTGTGACTGAAAAAGTTATTCACAACTCTCTGACTGAAAAAGTTAACCTTGTGAAACTAGGCTGCACTCCCTAATCTTGTGAACCTATGCTGCACTCCCTGAAGCGTGGAAACAGGCCCCTTGGCCCAACTTGCCCACCTCGACCAACATGTCTAACCTGCCTACATTTGGCCCATATCCCTCTAAACCTGTCCTATCCACATACCTGTCTAATTGTTTCTTAAACTTTGCGACAGTCACAGCCTCAACTACCTCCTCCGGCAGCTCGTTCCATAAACTCACCTCCTAGAGTGTGAAAAAAGGTACCCCTCAGATTCCTATTAAATCTTTCCACCTTCATCTTCATCGTATATCCCTTGGTTCTCAATTCCCCTACTCTGAGCAAGGGACTGTGTATTGCCGACTCTGTGCGTTTGTTTTCCAAAGACGAGCCCAAACATTGTACCAATTGCTTAGACTTTCAACAGCCCTGTCTTTATTGTTAAAGATTGCAATCTACAAATTACTTCCTCATCTCTGGAATTCATGCCAATTTACAAATTTTCCGCTCAAATTGTTTCTGGACTGTTAATGGAATAAGTGTAAAGAGTCCTTGTATATGACCACAGTATCTTTAGCTCCTTGCAACTCAGCGGGTCAGGCAGCATCTGTGGAGGGAATGAACAGCGGGCGATTCAGCTTGAGGCCCCTCTTCAACCTGAGGAACATTTTCTGTCCATTCGCTCCACAGATGCTGCCTGGTCCACTGAGTTCCTCCACCACTGTTTTTTCCCCCTCAAGATTACAGTACCTCCATTTTCTTGTATCTACAGATTCTTTTTACTGTAAAATCCACTAGTAAAAAGAATCCGTAGGCGCAGCAGTAGAGTTGCTGCCTTACAGCGAATGCAGCGCAGGAGACCCGGGTTCCATCCTGACTACGGGCGCCGTCTGTACGGAGTTTGTACGTTCTCCCCGTGACCTGCGTGGGTTTTCTCCGAGATCTTCGGTTTCCTCCCACACTCCAAAGACGTGCAGGTATTAAGTTAATTGGCTTGGTAAATGTGAAAATTGTCCCTAGTGGGTATAGGATAGTGTTAGTGTGCGGGGATCGCTGGTCGGCGCGGACCCGGTGGGCCGAAGGGCCTATTTCCGCGCTGTATCTCTAAACTAAACTAAGCTAAACTAAAAAGTAAAAATAATTAATTAATGTAGGCATTTATTCCCTTGCACAGGTGAAAAGGTTTTGTAGTTCGGCAATATGCCACTGACACCAACAGCAGCTTCCGCGCTGTGTCTCTAAACTAAACTAAACTACTAATACACCAGTAACCATCTATTTTCAGTCTGAAGAAGGGTCACGACCCAAAACGTCACCTGTCCATGTTCTGCAGGGATGCCGCCTGACCTGCTGGGTTACTCCAGCAGTTTGTGTCTTTCCTTGGTAAACCAGCATCTGCAGTTCCTTGTTTCGACGTCTATTTTTAGTTGTTTCCTGCCATTGATTACAAATGATTCATCTTTGAACAGAATAAAGAACTGTTTTGATTTTTCTATACACACCTTATCTATTGCCAATGGTACATTGTGCAAAGAAATTTGATTATACCATATTTTGTACAAAACTAATATGAGAGTGTTTCTTCAGTTTTTGAAACAACTAGCAAATAAAGTTATTAAGTAATAATGGTGCGGCACGGTGGCGCAGCGGTAGAGTTGCTGCCTCACAGCGCCAGAGACCCGGGTTCCATCCTGACTACGGGCGCTGTCTGTACGGAGTTTGTACATTCTCCCCGTGACCACCTGGGTTTTCTCCGGGTGCTCCGGTTTCCTCCCACACTCCAAAGACGTACGGATTTGTAGGTTAATTGGCTTTGGTAAAAATTGTAAATGTCTCTCGTGTGTGTAGGATAGTGTCAGTGTGCGGGGATCGCTGGTCGGCGCGGACCCGGTGGACTATGGGGGGGGGGGGGGGGGGGGATGTTTCCACTAGTGGGAGAGTCTAGGACCAGAGATCACAGCCTCAGAATTAAAGGACGTTCTTTTAGGAAGGCGATGAGGAGAAATTTCTTCAGTCACAGGGCAGTGAATCTGTGGAATTCTTTGCCACAGACGGCTGTGGAGGCCAAGTCAGTGGATATTTTTAAGGCAGAGATAGATAGATCCTTGATTAGTGCCGGTGTCATAGCTTATGGGGAGAAGTCAGGAGAATGGGGTTAGGAGGGAGAGATAGACAATAGACAACAGACAATAGGTGCAGGAGGGTTGTGGAACCCGAAACGTCACCCATTCCTTCTCTCCTGAGATGCTGCCTGGCCCACTGAGTTATTCCAGCATTTTGTGTCTATCTTCGATTTGAACCAGCATCTGCAGTTATTTTATATACAATAGGTGCATGAGGAGGCCATTCGGCCCTTCGAGCCAGCACCGCCATTCAATGTGATCATGGCTGATCATTCTCAATCAGTACCCCGTTCCTGCCTTCTCCCCATACCCCCTGACTCCGCTATCCTTAAGAGCTCTATCTAGCTCTCTCTTGAATGCATTCAGAGTATTGGCCTCCACTGCCTTCTGAGGCAGAGAATTCCACAGATTCACAACTCTCTGACTGAAAAAGTTTTTCCTCATCTCAGTTCTAAATGGCCTACCCCTTATTCTTAAACTGTGGCCCCCTTGTTCTGGACTCCCCCAACACTGGGAACATGTTTCCTGCCTCTAACGTGTCCAACGCGTTAGATAGATCAGCCATGATTGAATGGCGGAGTAGACTTGATGGGCCAAACGGCCTGATTTTGCTCCGATCACTTATGATCTCATGACCTTACGACGATAGTCACGTCTAAGATAATGATAGTCCCATTTGCAAATCCTTCTCTATTTACAGAATGATGGTGCAACGTTACCCACTAAATCTAAAATTGCGACCGCAAATTTAAGCTAATGGCAATTGCCATCGATATATTTAGAGTGTATTACACTTCACCATTTAAATACACGTCTCTGAGATGTATTTTGATCTCCAAATATAAATCTCTGCTATTCGGATTCGCATTCAATTTATTTTGCCTTCGCTACACTTCATCCATAATTACTTATCTTTGTCTTAAAGATCACTTGTGATTAAATTTAAATGAAAACAGATTTAAGTTTGAAGTTGGTTCAAAACAGTAGAACTTTTAAAAAGCTAGCAAGGAGATTTCCAATTAGAAACACATTGACATGAAAAGCCAAGAAATATCATTACTCAACGAGGGAAGAAAGGTCGACATCAAAGGTAGTATCTAGTTCCAATGCCATTTTTTTTAAACCTAAGAAATAAGATTCGTAAAATAACAAAGCTTCGCTGCTTTGCTCATTAATTACCCGTGGGATAACATTATACCATTATTCCACAGAAGGGGAAAGATTGCTACAGGTACTATTGCAACGTGTAAGAAATATTTAGACAGGTACAAGGATAGGGCAGGTTTAGAGGGATCTGGGCCAAACGCAGGCAGGTGGGACTAGTGTAGCAGGGACATGTTGGTTGAAGTAACTCAGCGGGCCAGGCAGCATCTCTGGAGAACATGGACAGGTGACGTTTCACAGAGTGCTGGAGTAACTCAGCGGGTCAGGCAGCATCTCCGGAGAACATGGATAGGTGACATTTCACAGAGTGCTGGAGTATCTCAGCGGGTCAGGCAGCATCTGTGGAGAACATGGATAGGTGACGTTTCACAGAGTGTTGGAGTAACTCAGCAGGTCAGGCAGCATCTCTGGAGAACATGGATAGGTGACGTTTCACAGGGTGCTGGAGTAACTCAGCGGGTCAGGCAGCATCTCTGGAGAAAGAGGATGGGTGATGTTTCAGGTCGGGACCCTTCTTCAGACTGACATAGAGAAGGATCTTGACCCGAAACGTCACGCATCCCTTTTTCTCCACAGAAGCTGCCTGACCCGCTGAGTTACTCCAGCACTCTGTGAAACGTCACCTATCCATGTTCTCCACAGATGCTGCCTGACCCGCTGAGTTACTCCAGCACTCTGTGAAACGTCACCTATCCATGTTCTCCACAGATGCTGCCTGACCCGCTGAGTTACTCCAGCTCTCTGTGACTATCATTGGTATAAACCAGCATCTGCAGCTCTTTGTTTCCACATTTCCTCTCTCCTCTCTCCTCTCTCACCGTGAGCCTGTGTGCTTTAGCTCAGGACCCTGGGAAACGGTCTCAGGTTGAAGGCCGGACTGACGGAGAGCTTCATTCAGCTTTAAAGGCAAGAACAAGATTGTTCATTATCACAAATGCTGCAGATCAATTTTGCTACACATCTTGAAATAGAAACACAGAAAATAGGTGCAGGAGAAGGCCATTCGGCCCTTCGAGCCAACACCGCCGTTCATTGCGATCATGGCTGATCATCCACAATCAGTAACCCGTGCCTGCCTTCTCTCCGCATCCCTTGATTCCGCTAGCCCCTAGAGCTCTATCCAACTCTCTTTTAAATTCATCCAGTGAATCGGCCTCCACTGCCTTCTGTGGCAGAGAATTCCACAAACATTTAGACAGGTATTCCACAGACATTTATTCCACAAATATTTAGACAAGACGCGCCGCGTTTTCAGCTGCTGTTGTGATGGAAGCCTTAGAGAATATCAGGGACCAAGTGCCGTTGGTGACAGGCAAACTGAGGAAGATGGTTCAAAGTTGCAGTTGGAGCAGTTCTGATCTGACCACCTTCCACAGCGCAAAGTCAACATCAGTGGGCAGTTGGCACCAAACCCCACCACCTCTCCTTAGACACCATTTCACGAGGCCAATCTGGGTTCCCTCCTTTTTGTCTCTTGCCTGACAGTTCATCTGTACACCTTTTCTTTACTTTCCAACAGCATAAAACTGAGAGGAATGCACCAGATTTACATTGAGCCTTTTATCAAGGTTGAAGAAATGTTTAAGCAATATAAACTCCAGAGTCAGGGACAGTTTCTCACCAACTATTATCAGACAACTGCACAAAATGCTGGAGTAACTCAGCAGGTCAGGCAGCATCTCGGGAGAGAAGGAATGGGTGACGTTTCGGGTCGAGACCCTTCTTCAGCATTTTGTGTCTATCTTCAGTTTAACATAGAAATATAGACAATAGGTTCGGGAGTAGGCCATTCGGCACTTCAAGCCAGCACCGCCATTCAATATGATCATTGCTGATATCATCCAGAATCAGTGCCCCGTTCCTGCATTCACCCCATATCACTTGATTCCGTTAGCCCTAAGAGCTAAATCTAACTGTCCCTTTACAGTTTAAACCAGCATCTGCAATTCCTTCCTACACAGGTAATCATGTGCAGTCATTCCGCAGACTAGTTAGCACGGGACAAAAAAGCATTTCACTGTACCTCGGTGGACATGGCAATAAACTCAACCCCATCTCTGGGACCTCTGAGCTTCATCTGCTCCCGTCTATTTGGACTGGTCACCCTGTTCTCTGCCTTCATCAGGCTCGGAGCTGTGACAAAGCTGGGACTGTGAGCCCGCACTGTCCGGGCCTACACTGTCCGGGCCTACACTGTCCGGGCCTACACTGTCCGGGCCTACACTGTCCGGGCCTACACTGTCCGGGCCTACACTGTCCGGGCCTACACTGTCCGGGCCTACACTGTCCGGGCCTACATTGTCCGGGCCTACACTGTCCGGAGATAGACACACAATGCTGGAGTGACCCGCTGAGTTACTCCAGCATTTTGTGTCTACCTTCAATTTTAACCAGCATCTGCAGTTTTTTTTGCTACTGCAGTGTCCGGACCTACACTGTCCGGGCCTACAGCGCCCCCCAGGCCTACAGCGCCCCCCCGGGCCTACAGCGCCCCCCGGGCCTACAGTGCCCCCCTGGCCTACAGCACCCCCTGGGCCTACAGTGCCCCCTGGGCCTACAGCGCTCCCTGGGCCTAGAGCGCCCCTCCGGGCCTACAGCACCCCTCGGGCCTACAGTGCCTCTCCCCCCCCCCCCCCCCCAGGCCTAATACGGGACAAGGGCGGTCCTGTATGGGACAAACCAATTTAGCCCAAAATACGGGAAGTCCCGGCTAATACGGGACAGTTGGCAACCGTAGCTAGCTGCAGCCCCTCCACTCCACCGGCTTTCATTCATTGTGCTTCAGGAAAATCAGGCCTCACCACTGCACCAGCCATTCGCTTAATTGCTGATAAATGGGATGGTGCAGATGTCTGATACAAACTTAACTCTGCTGTAAAAACAGGAACCTAGCGATTTCCTAGCCCGCTGAACACACAACGGTACATTTACATTTGATCCGTGGGGGAAGAATGTTAACACCTGCTTGCAGAACTAACTCACCGTCACAAATTATTCCACGCTTGGTCTCATTCTGTGTGTGCGTCACTGTTTAATTCGGATGTACATGACTCCGGAGATGAGGGTTCTTCTCTCAGCAGCAAGACTGCCTTTCAACAACAGATGACAGCGTTAACAATGACATTCTAATCCATTTCCTTCAACATCAACAATTCATTTAGAATTCATTTATCTGTTCAGGTGCAAACAGAAAGTGACACAGAAGCATTTAGGCGAGGTGAGAATGCAGGACGGAAAGGCATCATGGAGTTGTACATCCCATCACAAGGGCGGCACAGTGGCGCAGCGGGTAGAGCTGCTGCCTTACAGCGCCAGAGACCCGGGTTCCATCCCGACTATGGGTGCTGTCTGTACGGAGTTTGTACGTTCATCCCGTGACCTGCGTGGGTTTTCTCCGGGTGCTCCGGTTTCCTCCCACACTTGGTGTAAGTGTGTAAATTGTCCCTTGTGTGTGTAGGACAGTGTTAGTGTGCGGGGATCGCTGGTCGGTGCGGACCCGGTGGGCCAAAGGGCCTGTTTCCATGCTGTATCTCTAAACTAAACTAAACTAAACTAAACTAAACTAAAATGGAAACGGGCCCTTTGTTCCAACTCATCCAAAGATTCCTGGACTGGACAAGCTAGATGCAGGAAAAATGTTCCCAATGTTGGGGGAGTCCAGAACCAGGGGCCACACAGTCTAAGAATAAAGGGGAGGCCATTTAAAACTGAGATGAGAAAGAACTTTTTCACCCAGAGGGTTGTGAATTTGTGGAATTCTCTGCCACAGAGGGCAGTGGAGGCCAAATCACTGGATGGATTTAAAAGAGAGTTAGGTAGAGCCCTAGGGGCTAGCGGAATCAAGGGATATGACGAGAAGGCAGGCACGGGTTACTGACTGTGGATGATCAGCCATGATCACAATGAATGGCGGTGCTGGCTCGAAGGGCCAAATGGCCTCCTCCTGCACCTATTTTCTATGTTTCTTGTTTCTATGCCCCATGTACACTAGTTCCATCGTTTCACTTTTGGCCCATATCCCTCCGAACCGTTCTTATCAATGCCCCTGCCCAAATGTCTTAAATGTTGTTTTGAACCTCCCTCGCCCCACTTGCCAGCTCATTCCACACACCCACTAAACTACTCCAGCGGCCAGTTAATATTGTTGGAACATCAGATTTTCCTCTGTAGTAATTTCTGCCATTCAGTCTGCGGAATAAGTCCGGGGAATTTCCGTTTCGCTCTGTGTTCGTTCGGTGGTTCAATGTATTAATTGCACCCTTCAGTTACTTTAGCAAAGTGCTGCCAACAACTGTGAACGATTGCAGCCTTAAAATAATAATCGCAGCTCGATGAGATTCATTAATCTAAAGATTGTCACGGAGGTAAAACGAAAATACACAAATATTTCCTCCTTTCATTCCACAGTTATATTTAATTTACAGCAGAATAATACACACCGCCCTGTATAATTGATGGCAGCCCCGTGCTTTTCTCCCAAGCTGTGCTCTGATAGATTTCTAACGTCCGCACAAAAGCGCAAAAAATATCAGCTTCAAAAGATTTTACAGCTAATGATATTCCATATCTCCGAAGCCACATATTTGAAAAAAACATGCACACACACACACACACACACACTTCCATCACAGTGAGGAGGTGACTAGAGGAGACTCACTGTGATGGATGTTTCTTTTGTGTTTTGTGTTGGTGTGTGTTATTGGTCATTTCTATCGCTCTTATTGTTGGACTGTGGGTAACGGAATTTTGTCCAAAAGACGGTTTTTTTTGGATGCCAATGAAGGCTATTCTGATTCTGATTCTGAGGAAGAATGAGCTTGTCAAAGGATCAGGTAGTCACGTTAGTACAGCTTTTACAGAAAACAAAAAGATACACCTGCCTCAGAATTGATTTGGTCAACAGGTGATTTTTTTCCATTTGCAGACTGCGTGCCCGATTCACATTAATGTCTTGGTGTTTATCCAACATCAGTTGATCTACCATTGATCTCATTATTCAGGTAACTTGCAATTCTGCACGTACAACACACAGGAGGCATCGAGAGTGCAGGTTCAGCACGGTGGCACAGCGGTAGAGTTGCTGCCTTACAGCACTCTCAGCGCCAGAGACCCGGGTTCGATCCCGACTGTACGGAGTTTGTACGTTCTCCCCGTGGCCTGCGTGGGTTTTCTCCGAGATCTTCGGTTTCCTCCCACACTCCAAAGTAGATTAGTTGGATTTGTATAAATGTAAATTGTCCCTAGTGTGTGTGTATGGGTGTAGGATAGTGTTAATGTGCGGGGATCGCTGGTCGGCGTGGACTCGGTGGGCCGAAGGGCCTGTTTCCACGCTGTATCTCTAAACTACACTAAAAGAAAAGTGATAGGAGCAGAATTAGGCCATTCGGCCCACCAAGTCCACTCCGCCATTCAATCATGGCTGATCTATCTCTCCCTCCGAACCCCATTCTCCTGCCTTCTCCCCATAACCTCGGACACCCGTACTGATTAAGAATCCGTTGATCTCCAAGTTAAAAATACCCACTGACTTGGCCTCCACAGCCTTCTGTGGCAAAGAATTCCACAGATTCACCACCCTCTGACTGAAGAAATTCCTCCTCCTCTCTTTTCCAAAGGAACGTCCTTTAATTCTGAGGCTGTTGTTGTACTTCGTGGTCCGGTACCTGTTGTACCTTTAGTGACTCTGGAAGGACCACAAGTACAATTGTGTAAAAGGTTACATTACTGGAGCTCAACTCCAGGCTGTTTATTCCGTGGCCACCTGCATCCAGAGTGACCGCTTAATCACACCCATCACTTATATACACAGCCATACAAAGTAGTTCTTGGATACATAAAGTAGTCCCAGCAATATCACAACATCCCCCTTGTCTTATATATTACAACATCCCCCTTGTCTTATATAAAATTGGTTTCTTTACCATTCGAGGGCTAAAATATATTTAACAAACAAAACCAAAACACCATTGCTTTTTGCAAACAAAACCAATAGCACAACTAAACACAACTAAACACAATTGCTTTTTTCGCCATCATGGTGGTCACTCCTCTGCGGAATTTCACTCATCGCCGGGTGGTCACTCATCTCCGTGTGGTCACTCACTCTGTGTGGTCACTCACTCCGTGCGGTCACTCACTCCGTGTGGTCACTCATCTCCCTGTGCGGTCACTCACTCCGTGCGGTCACTCACTCCGTGCGGTCACTCACTCCGTGTGATCACTCATCTCCCTGTGCGGTCACTCACTCCGTGCGGTCACTCACTCCGTGCGGTCACTCACTCCGTGTGGTCACTCATCTCCCTGTGCGGTCACTCACTCCGTGTGGTCACTCACTCCGTGTGGTCACTCACTCCGTGTGGTCACTCACTCCGTGTGGTCACTCACTCCGTGTGGACACTCATCTCCGGGTGGTCACTCATCTCCGGGTGGTCACTCACTCTGGGTGGTCACTCAATCCGTGTGGTCACTCCACAGATATATACATATATACAAAAGCATCAAATATAATACATTAAGCTTTCAGTACACAGATCACTACACAGGTCATTAAACACAAAATATTCATTTTGTTCCATATCTTCCCCTCAAGAAAACGTGCTGTGTAGATCAAACGTAGTGTAGGCTCTAGATGCTCCACCACCATGATTTGCCTGCCACTGCTGGCCTCCCACTGCTGGGCTGGCACTGCTGGGCTCCCACTGCTGGGTTGGCACTGCTGGGCTCTCACTGCTGGGCTGGCACTGCTGGGCTCCCACTGCTGGGCTGGCACTGCTGGGCTGGCACTGCTGGGCTGGCACTGCTGGGCTGGCACTGCTGGGCAGGCACTGCTGGGCTCCCACTGCTGGGCTCCCACTGCTGGGCTCCCACTGCTGGGCTGGCACTGCTGGGCTCCCACTGCTGGGTTGGCACTGCTGGGCTGGCACTGCTGGGCTCCCACTGCTGGGCTCCCACTGCTGGGCTCCCACTGCTGGGCTCCCACTGCTGGGCTCCCACTGCTGGGCTCCCACTGCTGGGCTCCCACTGCTGGGTTGGCACTGCTGGGCTGGCACTGCTGGTCTCCCACTGCTGTAATCGCGGTGCGATCGCGCCTCCTCTGCAGTGCGCGCTGGCCCCGCCCACAGGTGCTCCACAGCAGCTGCCGCTCAACTTTTCGAACGCGCTGCCGCTGCGCGCTGGCCCCGCCCGCAGGTGCTCCCCGGCCCCGCCCACAGGTGCTCCCGGCAGCTGCCGCGCAATTCGAACGCGCTGCCGCTGCCTCGGGCCCAGGGCCGTCCCGACTCTACGGTCGACGCGCCTGGGTAAGTATGTAGTGCCTCGGCCTTACCGGCCGCCGCACATCCGTGGGTGGTCGGTCCCTCCGGTCGCCGACCCCCTCCGGTCGCCGCACACCTCCGTGGGTGTCGGTCTCCTCCGGGGCTCTCCCGGTCACCGCACACCTCCGTGGGTGTCAGCCTCCCCCGGTCGCCGCACACCTCCGTGGGTGTCGGTCTTACCGGTCGCCGCACACCTCCGTGGGTGTCGGTCTTACCGGTCGCCGCACACCTCCGTGGGTGTCGGGTCTCTCGGTCTTCCCCGGTCACCGCACACCTCCGTGGGTGTCGGTCTTACCGGTCGCCGCACACCTCCACGGGTGTCGGTCTTCCCCGGTCACCGCACACCTCTGTGGGTGTCGGGTCTCCCGATCGCCTCTGGTCGCCGCACACCTCCGTGGGTGTCGGTCCCCACCGGTCGCCGCACACCTCCGTGGGTGTCGGGTCTCCCGGTCGCCTCTGGTCGCCGCACACCTCCGTGGGTGTCGGTCTCCACCGGTCGCCGCACACCTCGGTGGGTGCCGGCGGTCTTCCCCGGTCACCGCACACCTCCGTGGGTGTCGGGTCTCCCGGTCGCTTCCGGTCTCTCCCCCGCGAAGCAGTCGCAGGCTCCTAATCTCGGGCCTGCACAGGTGCTGGGGTGGGATGTGGGCCTTCACACACCGCCCTCAGCAGCTTGCAGCGTCACGTCGGCAGCTCGCCGCTGACTACTGGGCAGGTAAGTATACCTACATATATTGGCCCCTTACCGAGCGGGAAACTTTTTTCATTCTTCAGGGCTCTATCTTATCTTCCTGTTAACCTTTTTGCTGGGTTCCTTTTTGTTAACCTTCTTTTTTTTTTTTTTCTTTCTTACGCACGTGTTAACTTTTTTTCTTGGGGTTTTTGTTGTCTTCCTTTTCTAGGCTAAACACCCAAACCGCTGCCACCATGTTGTTCTTCGTGGTCCAGTACCTGTTGTACCTTTGTTGTGACTCTGGACGGACCACGAGTACACATGTTTAAGATGTTATCATGGTGCAGCTTGTACTCCAGGCTGTTTGTTCCAAGGCCGCCTGGATCCAGAGTGACCGCCTAATCACACCCATCACTTATATACACAGCCATACAAAGTAGTTCTTGAATACACAAAGTAGTCCCAGCAATATCACAACACCCCCCTTGTCTTATATAGCTGTGACCTCTAGTTTTAGACTCTCCCACTAGTGGAAACATCCTCTCCACACCCACTCTATCCATGCCTTTCACTGTTCATGCATAGAAGATGCAGGTTACAAAGGAGGCTGAGGGGTGATCTTATTGAGGTGTACAAGATCACAAGGGGCCCCAATAAAGTAGACACTCACACTCTTTTTCCCAGGTTGGAGGATTCTAAAACTAGAGGACCCAGGCTTAATGTGAGAGGGGTCGGATTGCCAACTGTCCTGTGTATATTCGGCTAAATTGGTTTGTCCCGTACGGGACAGCCCTTGTCCCGTATTAGGCCTGGGGGCCACTGTAGGCCCGGACGCTGTAGGCCCGGACGCTGTAGGCCCGGACGCTGTAGGCCCGGACACTGTAGGCCCTGGCACTGTAGGCCCGGACACTGTAGTCCTGGACAGTGTAGGCCTGGGAGCCCCCTAAAGGAGGTTGCATAGCAACCCGCCTCCTGGCCCGGGCGGCCGCCTTTGGTGGAGCGCTGGCTGGGTGAGGTCACGTGGGGCGCGGGACGGTGACATCACCCTTTGTCCCTTATTTGGGAGTGAGGAAATTGGCAACCCTAGCTGTGAGCCAAATGCAGGCAAATGGGACTAGCCCAGTATGCCAGTGTGGCTGGCATGGACAAGGTAGGCTGAAGGGCCTGTTTGTGTGCTGTATAGCTCTGCATTAATACCACACTCACCCATTAACACAAGTCTTTCTAGTTGCTTATTAAGTAGAGAACAGTATTTCTTGGAGCCTCATTAGATATACCGATTATAAAACTGCACAAACTTGCCATAAATCTGCATGGATTAAAATCTCCCCAAAAATAAAAGTCTTTCTATTTTTGCAAAGCCTGCAGAGTGTCGCAGTGCAAGGCCTGAGTGATCACAGTCACAGATGCAAGGCCGTGAGAGGAGTACTAAAGGAGATTAATACGAGAGACAAGAATAAGTGGATTCACTTCCTGTTAGCTCCAGGGCCAAGACACAACATCTTCCCAGCAGATGTGCATCTGCAGCTGGAATAGTCGTAAATGTGGAGTGCTTTCAGACAGTAACAGGAAGGGGCACTGCATCCTCTGCTCTGTGATCTGGCTCTGCTCTCAGCTCACTCTGCAATGTCGACCCTTGCCCGAGATACCAAGGCCCCTTGTTCTGTGCATATATGTGGCATGCAGGTATCATAGAGCCATGCAGCAGGGAAACAGGCCTCACTAGGCCCAGAGGGCCATACAGCAGGGAAACAGGCCTCACTAGGCCCAGAGGGCCATACAGCAGGGAAACAGGCTTCACTAGGCCCAGAAGGCCATGCAGCAGGGAAACAGGCCCCTTGGCCCAGATGGCCATGCAACAGGGAAACAGGCTTCACTAGGCCCAGATGGCCATGCAACAGGGAAACAAGCCACTAGGCCTATAGAGCCATGCAGCTTGGAAACAGGCCACTAGGCCCATAGAGCCATGCAGCAGGGAAACAGGCCCACTAGGCCTATAGAATTATGTAGCACGCAAACAGGCCCCATAGCCCAGAGAGCCATGCAGCAACGAAACAGGCCACTAAGCCTGCAGAGTTACGTAGCACGGAAACAAGCCCTTTGGCCCAGGGTGCCATGCAGCACTGAAACAGGCCCCTTGGCCCATAGTCATAGAATCATATAGCACGGAAACAGGCTCTTTATCTCAGAGAGAGAACCAGAGGGCCAGAGGGCCAGGAAACAGGCTCTTTAGTCCAACTCGTTCATGCTGACCAAGATGCCCAACCTATACTAGTCTCGACCCGAAACGTCACCCATTCCTTCTCTCCCGAGATGCTGCCTGACCTGCTGAGTTACTCCAGCATTTTGTGAATAAATCAATTTGTACCAGCATCTGCAGTTATTTTCTTATACTATACTAGTCCCATCTGCCTACATTTGCCCCTTATGTCTCTAAACCTTTCCAATCCATGTACCTGTCCAAATTTCTTTGAAATGTTGTCATTGTTGTACTTGGTGTTGCACCTTTGTTGAGACCCTGGACGGACCACAAGTACACAAGTTTAAAAGGTTATAATGCTGGAGCTTAAATCCAGGCTGTTTATTCCACGGCCCCTGGAACCAGAGTGGCCACCTAATCACCTCATTCTCCTATATAGACATTACTATACAGGCAAACAAAGTAGTCCTTGTGATACAACAAAGTAGTCCCTGCAATATCACAACATCCCCCTTGTCTTATATAAAATCTTTGTTTTGTCTACTTTTTCTTTCTTTGTTTTTTTTCTTTACCGTTCTAGGGCTAAAATATATTTAACAAACAGAACTAAAACACAATTGCTTTTTAGCGCCTTCTTTCGCTTCTTGTGCTCTTTATGTCACTCATCTCCGGGTGGTCACCCATCTCCGGGTGGTCACCCATCTCCGGGTGGTCACCCATCTCCGGGTGGTCACCCATCTCCGGGTGGTCACCCATCTCCGGGTGGTCACCCATCTCCGGGTGGTCACTCATCTCCGGGTGGTCACCCATCTCCGGGTGGTCACTCATCTCCGGGTGGTCACTCATCTCCGGGTGGTCACCCATCTCCGGGTGGTCACCCATCTCCGGGTGGTCACCCATCTCCGGGCCTTACCGGTCGTCGCGCCGCCGTGGGTGGTCGGTCCCTCCGGTCGCCGCACTCCCCCGCGGTGTCGGTCCCTCCGGTCGCCGCACTTCTCCGTGTGTGGTCGGACTCTCCGTTCGCCGCGCCTCCGCGGGTGTCGGGCTCACCGAGAAGCAGTCGCAGGTTTCCGAACGCGGGCGTGCACAGGTGCGATGTGGGCCTTCACACACCTCCCTCAGCAGCGTGCAGCGTCCCGTCGGCAGCTCGGCGCTGACTACTGATCAGGTAATTATACCTACACATAATGGCCCTGTCGAGTTGCAATCCTAGCGTCCCTCACCGAGCTGGAAACTTTTTTTTTTCCTTTAGGGCTCTATTTTTTAAATTAATTAATTTTTTTACTTGTTAATCTTTTTGCTCGGGTTTTTTTCTTTACCTTTCTAGGCTAATCACCAAACCGCTGCCACCATGTTGTACTTCGTGGTCCGGTATCTGTTGTACCTTTGTTGAGACCCTGGACGGACCACAAGTACACTTGTGTAAAAGGTGATAATGCTGGAGCTTAAATCCAGGCTGTTTATTCCACGGCCACCTGGAACCAGAGTGGCCACCTAATCACCTCATTCTCTTATATAGACATTACTACACAGGCAAACAAAGTGGTCCTTGTGATAGAACAAAGTAGTCCCTGCAATATCACAACAGTTATAGTTCCTGCCTCAACTACCTCCTTAGGTAGGTCGTGCCAGACACCCATCCCCCTCTGTGTGAAATCTGGTCCTCAATCCCCCTACTCTGGGCAAGAGACTCTGTGCATCTACCTGATCTATTCCTCTCATGATTTTAGCCTTTTTTTCTGCTGGTAGAGTTTACTGCATCGGGAGGTAGGTAGCATCCCCTGTTCCATCTGCCGCAGCAGTCTGCACTCCCCTAGCCCACCCCATGGACACGGCTTCCAGCTGTCAACCTGCACCTTGCTGCCCTACGGCCTAGCCAGATGGCAGGTTGGAACTGCCCGATAATCACCTGGGACCCCGCACCCAACCCGAGCGATCGTGCTCTCTCCAAAGCTTCAGAAACAAACTGCAACGTCCACTATGTTAGAGAGAAAGGGGAGGCCATTTAAAACTGTTTCGGGTCGAGATCCGTCTTCAGACCTGAAGACCTGAAATCTGAAGAAGGGTCTCGACCCAAAACGTCACCTGTTCCTTCTATCCAGAGATGCTGCCTGTCCCGCTGAGTTACTCCAGCATTCTGTGTCTTTGGACAGGTACATGGATACAACAGGTTTAGGGGAAGAAACGTTTTCACCCAGAGAGTTGTGAATTTGTTGAATTCTCTGCCACAGAGGGCAGTGGAGGCCAATTCACTGGATGAATTTAAAAGAGAGTTAGATAGAGCTCCAGGGTCCCATATCCCCTTAAACCTGTTCTATCCATGTACCTGTCCAAAGACACAGAATGCTGGAGTAACTCAGCGGGTCAGGCAGCATCTCTGGATAGAAGGAATAGGTGACGTTTTGGGTCGAGACCCTTCTTCAGATTTGAGGTCTTCAGGTCTGAAGAAGGGTCTCGACCCGAAACGTCACCCATTCCTTCTCTCCAGAGATGCTGCCTGCCCCGCTGCGTTACTCCAGCATTTTGTATCTATCTTTGGTTTAAACCATCATCTGCAGTTCCTTCCTACACATGTGCCTGTCCAAATGCCTTTTAAATGTTGTGATAGTCCCAGCCTCAACTACCTCCTCTGGCAGCTCGTTCCACACACCCACCACCCGCTGTGTGAATAGGTTGCCCCCTCAGGATCCCATTAAATCTTTCCCCTCTCACCTTAAACCTACGTCGAAGTTTAATTTAGATTAAAGCTACAACGTTGAAACAGGCCCTTCGGCCCACCAAGTCCGTGCCGACCAGCGATCCCTGCACATTAACACTACCCTACACGCACTAGGGACAATTTACACTTATACTAAGCTAATTAACCTACAAACCTGCATGTCTTTGGAGTGTGGGGGGAAACCGAAGATCTTGGAGAAAACCCACGTAGGTCACTACCCCTCAGCCCCAGGGTCACCCCTCTGCTCCTGCCCTCAGTCATAGAGTGATACAGCGTTGAAACCAGCCTCATCCACAACTGTCTGCAGCTTCTTGCCGT
>NC_135965.1:48045748-48100748 GCF_053455715.1 Rhinoraja longicauda
ACTCCCACAGCTATCTGGACTACACTTCTTCCCACCCGGTCCCCTGCAAAAAGTCTATCCCCTACTCCCAATTCCTCCGTCTACGCCGCATCTGTGCCCGGGATGAGGTGTTTCAGACTAGGGCTTCCGAGATGTCCTCGTTCTTCAGAAAACGGGGCTTCCCCTCCTCCATTATAGATGAGGCTCTCACTAGGGTCTCTTCTACATCCCGCAGCTCCGCTCTTGCTCCCCCTCCCCCCACTCGCAACAAGGACAGGATCCCCCTCGTTCTCACCTTCCACCCCACCAGCCAGCGGATCCAACATATCATCCACCAACATTTCCGTCACCTACAACAGGACCCCACCTGGCCATATCTTCCCATCCCCCCCCCCTCTCTGTGTTCCGCAGAGACCGTTCCCTCCGCAACTCCCTGGTCCACTCGTCCCTTCCTACCCAAACCACCCTAACCCCGGGCACTTTCCCCTGCAACCGCACGAGATGCAACACCTGTCCCTTTACCTCCCCCCTCAACTCCATCAAAGGACCCAAACAGTCTTTCCAGATGAGACAGAGGTTCACCTGCACCTCCTCCAACCTCATCTATTGCATCCGCTGCTCTACATGTCAACTTATTTATATCGGCGAAACCAAGCGCAGGCTCGGCGATCGCTTCGCTGAACACCTGCGCTCGGTCTGCATTAACGCAACTGATCTCCCGGTGGCCCAGCACTTTAACTCCCCCTCCCATTCCCAGTCTGACCTCTCTGTCATGGGCCTCCTCCAGTGCCATAGTGAGGCCCGCCGGAAATTGGAGGAGCAGCACCTCATATTTCGCCTGGGCAGTTTGCAGCCCGGTGGTATGAACATCGACTTCTCCAACTTCAGATAGCTCCTCTGTCCCTCCCTTCCCCTCCTCCTTCCCGGATCTCCCTCTATCTTCCTGTCTCCACCTATATCCTTCCTTTGTCCCACCCCCGACATCAGTCTGAAGAAGGGTCCCGACCCGAAACGTCACCCATTCCTTCTCTCCCGAGATGCTGCCTGACCTGCTGAGTTACTCCAGCATTTTGTGAATAAATCGATTTGTACCAGCATCTGCAGTTATTTTCTTATACTCCAGATGAGGGCCTTGGTGAGACCACATCTGGAGTACTGTGTGCAGCTTTGGTCTCCTAATTTGAGGAAGGACGTCCTTGCCATTGAGGCAGTGCAGCGTAGGTTCACCAGGTTAATCCCCGGGATGGAGGGACTGTCAATAGACAATAGACAATAGGTGCAGGAGGAGGCCATTCGGCCCTTCGAGCCAGCACCGCCATTCAATGTGATCATGGCTGATCATTCTCAATCAATACCCCGTTCCTGCCTTCCCCCCGTACTCCCTGACTCCACTATCCTTAAGAGCTCTATCTAGCTCTCTCTTGAATGCATTCAGAGAATTGGCCGCCACTGCCTTCTGAGGTTCATATTCTGTCATATGAGGAAAGATTGGAAAGACTGGGCTTGTATTCACTGGAGTTTAGAAGGATGAGAGGGGATCTTATAGAGACGTATAAAATTATAAAAGGACTGGACAAGCTAGGTGCAGGAAAAATGTTCCAATGTTGGGGGAGTCCAGAACCAGGGGCCACACTCTAGGAGTAAAGGGGAGGCCATTTAAAACTGAGGTGAGCTTTTTCACCCAGAGAGTTGTGAATTTGTGGAATTCTCTGCCACAGAAGGCAGTGGAGGCAGATTCACTGGATGGATTTAAAAGAGAGTTAGAGAGAGCTCAAGGGGCTAGCGGAATCAAGGGATATGGGGAGAAGGCAGGCACGGGTTACTGATTGTGGATGATCAGCCACGATCACAATGAATGGCGGTGCTGGCTCGAAGGGCCAAATGGCCTCCTCCTCCACCTATTTTCTATGTTTCTATCTTTTTTTCTCGCTAAGATTTGTTCTCCCTTTTCTCACCTCCACTTTATCCCCTCACCCACCTACCTACACCTTTTGTCTGAAGAAGGTTTCCCACCCGAAACATCACCCCATTCCTTATCTCCAGAGATGCTGCCTGACCCGCTGAGTTACTCCAGCACTCTGTGAAACGTCACCTATCCATGTTCTCCACAGATGCTGCCTGACCCGCTGAGTTACTCCAGCACTCTGTGAAACGCCACCTATCCATGTTCTCCACAGATGCTGCCTGACCCGCTGAGTTACTCTGGCATCTTGTGTCTACCTTCGGTTTAAGGCAGCATGTACAATTCCTTCCTACACGTCTGCAGTTCCTTCCTCCACACTTGTTTGCGTTTGGTATTTGCTGTTGTGATGAGAGGAGTGATGATGATGACTGTCGGTGCTGATACCAAGCACTCTCTCCTTCTCCATAACGAGCTGGTTGCCGCGTGAATCCATGCCCTCCCCACACATCGCCCCAACACGTTGCAATCTCCCAGTAGCCAAAAGGCAGCTTTCCTTCTCATTAAAATTCTTTTTTAAACTATGCCAGGAATGTTATTAAACTTGTATAAGTTGTGGAGAGACTCGTGCTTTAGGCTTTCCCATCATTCAAGGTGGCGTATTATAAAGCCAAATGAAAGCAATGAGAAGTTTGATGTGCTTCACAGCTGCTGTGGTCTCTCCATCTCTCTGCACCTCCCGTCAGGTAATGAGAGGTGTCTGCTTCCCCTCACAACCTCCAATCACCTAAAGCAGAAGCATTCTTGCAGCGGCTGATAGACAATAGACAATAGGTGCAGGAGGATAAGAAAATAACTGCAGATGCTGGTACAAATCGATTTATTCACAAAATGCTGGAGTAACTCAGCAGGTCAGGCAGCATCTCGGGAGAGAAGGAATGGGTGACGTTTCGGGTCGAGACCCTTCTTCAGACTGATGTCGGGGGTGGGACAAAGGAAGGATATAGGTGGAGACAGGAAGATAGAGGGAGCTCTGGGAAGGAGGAGGGGAAGGGAGGGACAGAGGAGCTATCTGAAGTTGGAGAAGTCGACGTTCATACCACCGGGCTGCAAACTGCCCAGGCGAAATATGAGGTGCTGCTCCTCCAATTTCCGGCGGGCCTCACTATGGCACTGGAGGAGGCCCATGACAGAGAGGTCAGACTGGGAATGGGAGGGGGAGTTAAAGTGCTGGGCCACCGGGAGATCAGTTACGTTAATGCGGACCGAGCGCAGGTGTTCAGCGAAGCGATCGCCGAGCCTGCGCTTGGTTTCGCCGATATAGATAAGTTGACATCTAGAGCAGCGGATGCAATAGATGAGGTTGGAGGAGGTGCAGGTGAACCTCTGTCTCACCTGGAAAGAATGTTTGGGTCCTTTGATGGAGTTGAGGGGGGAGGTAAAGGGACAGGTGTTGCATCTCGTGCGGTTGCAAGGGAAAGTGCCCGGGGTTAGGGTGGTTTGGGTAGGAAGGGACGAGTGGACCAGGGAGTTGCGGAGGGAACGGTCTCTGCGGAACGCAGAGAGAGGAGGGGATGGGAAGATATGGCCAGTGGTGGGGTCCTGTTGTAGGTGACGGAAATGTTGGTGGATGATATGTTGGATCCGCTGGCTGGTGGGGTGGAAGGTGAGAACGAGGGGGATCCTGTCCTTGTTGCGAGTGGGGGGATGGGGAGCAAGAGCGGAGCTGCGGGATGTAGAAGAGACCCTAGTGAGAGCCTCATCTATAATGGAGGATGAGGTGCAGGAGGAGGCCATTCGGCCCTTCGAGCCAGCACCGCCATTCAATGTGATCATGGCTGATCATTCTCAATCAGTACCCCATTCCTGCCTTCTCCCCATACCCCCTGACTCCGCTATCCTTAGAGCTCTATCTAGTTCTCTCTTGAATGGATTCAGAGAATTGGCCTCCACTGCCTTCTGAGGCAGAGAATTCCACAGATTCACAACTCTCTGACTGAAAAAGTGTTTCCTCATCTCAGTTCTAAATGGCCTACCCCTTATTCTTAAACTGTGGCCCCTTGTTCTGGACTCCCCCAACATTGGGAACATGTTTCCTGCCTCTAACTTGACCAACCCCTTAATAATCTTATACGTTTCGATAAGATCTCCTCTCATCCTTCCAGTGTATACAAGCCTAGCCGCTCTAGTCTTTCAACATATGACAGTCCCGCCATTCCGGGAATTAACCTAGTAAACCTATGCTGCATGCCCTCAATAGCAAGAATATCCTTCCTCAAATTTGGAGACCAAAACTGCACACAGTACTCCAGGTGCGGTCTCACTAGGGCCCTGTGCAACTGCAGAAGGACCTCTTTGCTCCTACATTGCTCACGGAAGCTCAATGCTCCTGTCTACCATTTGTCTCCTCTTCCTCACAACCCAAGTGGCATCTTAGATCGTTCTAGGCCTTGTGCGTGTACCCTCATGTATACATCAAAATGGTTGACCTTGGGCATACTGAACCGGGCTTTGTGGGGCTTCTCCTTAGCTCCTGATGCCGGGTCTAAAAGCTGACATCTGAGGCACTTTGTGTCAGGAGATCCATGCTCTCTCCAGAGATGTGCAGGAAGGAACTGCAGGTGCTGGTTTAAACTGAAGACTGACGCAAAATGCTGGAGTAACTCAGCATTGTCAGGCAGCATCTCTGGAGAGGGGGAACAGGTGACATTTCGGGTCGAGACCCTTCTTCAGAGATGTTGCCTGACCTGCTGAGTTACTCCAGCACTTTGTGTCCATCAACAGTGTTTAATGGTCATACAGTATGTCGTGAAAATGGAACAATGAAATCCTTACTAGCAGCAGCACAACACAAGTGGTGTAAATCAGGATTTAGGGCGGTCACGGTGGCGCAGCGGTAGAGTTGCTGCCTTACAGAGAATGCAGTGCCGGAGACCCGGGTTCCATCCCGACTACGGATGCTGTCTGTACGTTGTTTGTACGTTCTCCCCGTGACCTGCGTGGGTTTTCTCCGAGATCTTCGGTTTCCTCCCACACTCCAAAGACGTACAGGTTTGTAGGTTAATTGGCTCGGTAAATGTAAAAATAGTCCCTAGTGTGTGTAGGATAGTGTTAGTGTGCGGGGATCGCTGGTCGGCGCGAAGCCAGTCGGCCGAAGGGCCTGTTTCCACGCTGTATCTCTAAAATTAACTGAACTAAACTAAACAGGCCTGTGAGCACAGTGGTCACAGATAACACAATAAACAAAAGAATGAAAAGTTCACTTATCCAGACTATTTGTTCTTTCTCGTTATATTCCCTCACCATGGAAACTGTTTTGTTCGTGAAGGTACAAGTGAAGTACAAGTGGGGTTGAGGAAGGGTCTCGACCCAAAACGTCAATCAATAGTCAATAGTCATTTATTTGTCACATACACATAGATGCGCAGTGAAATGAAACATTACCCACAGTTCAACAATAAGACCAATAAGAATAATCAATAAAAATTCAATAACACATACAATCATAAACTAACACCAAACAAAAGAAACATCCATCACAGTGAGTCTCCTCCAGTCACCTCCTCACTGTGATGGAAGGCCACAATGTCTTTTCTCTTCCCCTGCCGTCTTCTCCCGCGGTCAGGCTGTTGGAGTTGCCACGTCGGTGCGGTCGGAGCTCCCGACATTGAAGTCCCCGCCGGGCGGAGAAAATCCCGCGTCACCCATTCCTTCTCTCTAGAGATTTTGCCCGTCCCGCTGAGTTACTCCAGCACTTTGTGTCTATCTCCAGTGTAATCCAGCATCTGCTGTTCCTTCCTACACAAGTGAAGTGAATCATGGTTTAGTTTAGGCACAATGAACTGTCGTTGCCAGCTTACAAATTAAAAGAAACAAAACGTTGGAGTAACTGCACAGAAGCTTGGTCCTTTCGGCCCGACTTGCCCATGCTGACCGACATGCCCCCATCTACACGAGCCCCACCTGCCTGCGTTTGGCCCATATCTCTCTAAACCCGTCCTATCCACAAACCTGTCCAAAAGCCACACTGTATAACTCTTTAGACACAGAAAGCTGGAGTAACTCAGCGGGTCAGGCAGCATCTCTCGAGAAAAGGTCATAAGGAATAGGAGAAGAATAAGGCCATTCGGCCCATCAAGTCTACTCCGCCATTCAATCATGGCTGATCTATCTCTCCCTCCTAACCCCATTCTCCTGCCTTCTCCCCATCACCCCTGACACCCGCACTAATCAAAAATCTATCTATCTCTGCCTTAAATATATGCACTGACTTGGCCTCCACAGCCTTCTGTGACAAAGAATTCCACAGATTCACCGCCCTCTGACTAAAGAAATTCCTCATCATCCTCTTCCTAAACAAACGTCCTTTAATTCTGAGGCTGTGACTTCTGGTCCTGGACTCTCCCACTAGTGGAAACATCCTCTCCACATCCACTCTATTCAGGCCTTTCACTATTCTGCATGTTTTAATGAGGTCCCCCCTCATTATAGACAATAGACAATAGGTGCAGGAGGAGGCCATTTGGCCCTTCGAGCCAGCACCGCCATTCAATGTGATCATGGCTGATCATTTTCAATCAGTACCCTGTTCCTGCCTTCTCCCCATACCCCCTGACTCCGCTATCTTTAAGAGCTCTACCTAGCTCTCTCTTGAATGCATTCAGAGAATTGGTCTCCACTGCCTTCTGAGGCAGAGAATTCCACAGATTCACAACTCTCTGACTGAAAAAGTTTTTCCTCATCTCAGTTCTAAATGGCCTACCCCTTATTCTTAAACTGTGGCCCCTTGTTCTGGACTCCCCCAACATTGAGAACATGTTTCCTGCCTCTAACGTGTCCAACCCCTTAATAATCTTATACGTTTCGATAAGATCCCCTCTCATCCTTCTAAATTCCAGCATATACAAGCCTAGTCGCTCCAGTCTTTCAACATATGACAGTCCCGCCATTTCGGGAATTAACCTAGTAATCTTCTAAACTCCAGCGAGTACAGGCCCAGTGCCGGCAAACGCTCATCATGGGTTAACTTACTCATTCCTGGGATCATTTTCTTGTAAGAATAGGTGACGTTTTCGATCAAGATTCAGGGTCTCAACCCGGAACGTCACTCATTGCTTCTCTCCAGAGGTGAGTTACTCCACTATTTTGTGTCTACCTTCGGTTTAAACCAGCATCTGCAGTTCCTTCCCACTCATGCTGTACATCACAATGACTTTTTCAATCCAAAAATGTGATCTCATGACTATCCTCATGTGAAAGCAAACGCCGATGTGTTGTTTTTGAACTCCTTTTTTAGCTGACTCAATTAAAGGACTGGCTTTGGTGGATCTTCTCAAATCAGTGGCAGGGCAACGATCTATTGTTTAATGAGCCTCAGATGGTTTTCCATTGTTGACCATTGGGACCGCAATCTCTGGCTGTGGACAGAGTGTAAACAGTATGCTCGTTTCTCCAGAGCATTTTCAGATATTTGTCTTCCCACTAATAATGGCACCTTCTGCTCGCAGTACTTTGGAAAAGGGCAGATGCTGGCAAAATCAAAGGTAGACGCAAAACGCCACCCATTCCTTCTCTCCCGAGATGCTGCCTGACCCACTGAGTTACTCCAGTCTACCTTTAGAAAAGGGCATTTATTCACAAAATGCTGGAGTAACTCAGCGGGTCAGGCAGCACCTCGGGAGAGAAGGAATGGGCGACGTTTCGGGTCGAGACCCTTCTTCAGACTGATGTCAGGGGGGCGGGACAAAGGAATGATATAGGTGGAGACAGGAAGATAGAGGGAGATCTGGGAAGGAGGGGACGGGAGGGACAGAGGAACTATCTAAAGTTGGAGAAGTTGGTGAAAAGGGCAGTTGTGTGTCAGGTTGCACATGGGCGTCACGGTGGCGCAGCGGTAGAGTCGCTGCCTCACGGCGCCAGAGACCCGGGTTCCATCCCGACTATGGGTGCTGTCTGTACGGAGTTTGTACGCTCTCCCCGTGACCTGCGTGGGTTTTCTCCGAGATCTTCGGTTTCCTCCCACACTCCAAAGGCGTGCAGGTTTGTAGATCAATTGGCTTTTGTGTAAATGTAAATTGCCCCTAGTGTGTGTGGGATGGTGTTGATGTGCATATCTCTAAACTAAACTAAACTAAACTAAGTAGAGTTTAAGGAGAATGGCCAGGGCTACAGGGAGAGGTTGGATAGGCTAGGGCTATATTCCTTGGAGCGCAGGAGGGTGAGGAGGTGATCTTACAGATGTGTATAAAATAGAGGTGTATAAAATATCTCTAGGTCTTGTAGATGTATATACAAGGAGAGAGAGTCACAAAAGATCAGAACACAAGTGTTGGTGTTGACACAGACGGTATCTGTGGAGGTAGTGGATAGATGGTCTGAAGAAGGGTCTTGACCCGCAATGTTGTCTAGTCATTCCCTCCACAGATACTGCCTGAACTGCTGAGGTCCTCCAGCACTTTGTATTGCTCAAGATTTCTGCACCTGCAGTTCCACGTGTCTTTCTAGAAGATCAGAGTTACTGGGTCTGTGGTCAGTGTGGTGCAGTGTTCACGAGCCTGATGGTTGTTGGGAAGAAGCTGTTCTTGTACCTGGAGGCCACGGTTTTCAGGCTCCTGTACCTTCTTCCCGAAGGCAGGAGAGATGGAGGTCAAAAAGAGTTGACAGCAATCGTTTAGAGGTGGGAACGCGGATGGCAGCTTAGTCAAGTCAAGTCAATTTTATTTCTACAGCACATTTATAAACAACCCACGTTGACCAAAGTGCTGTACATCAGTTCAGGTACTAAGAAACGAACATACAATGGCACACAAACATAACAGCACATACATAAACAGTTCACAGCACCCCCTCAGAGGGCCTCAAACGCTAGGGAGTAGCTTAGGATAAATGAACAACATCAAGTCACAGCGTTTAGTTCAGTTTAGTTTAGAGATACAGCGTGGAAACAGGCCCTTCGGCCCACCGAGCCCGTACCGACCAGCGATCCCCGCACACTAACACCATCCTACACACACACTGGAGACAATTTACATTTATACCAAGCCAATTAACCTACAAACCTGTAGGAGGACATGGGAGGAAACCGAAGATCTCGGAGAAAACCCACGCGGGTCACGGGGAGAACGTACAAACTCCGCACAGACAGCGCCCGTGGTCGGGATGGAACCCGGTTCTCTGGCGCCGTGAGGCAGCAACTCTGCCGCTGCGCCACCGTGCCGCCCTCTGATATATCTTCTTATTGTGCCTCTACAACCCGACGTTGCCTTGAAAACGTTTGGGGCATCCTCAGGATGAACCGTATCGTTGACAAGTGCTTGTTGTGTCTTTGACTCACACAGAAATTCCTCCCACAGCATCAAAGACGCAGAGAAAGTCACAACATGTTTTCCAAAATCTGTTATCATTGAGGCTTTTTCTGCAAGAGTTACTCAACAGTGTGTGAGGATGTTGCCGTATATGGACCAGTACCACGATGGCGATCCTGCGGTGGGGTTTAAATATTCCACCACAGATATCTGACTTTTGAAGAAGGAACAGATGTTTATAAACCATACAGAGAGCTCTTTATCGGGATGCATCATCACAGCTTGGTTTGGGAAAAGCTCCATCCAAGACAGCAAGAAATTGCATTGAATTGTGGACGCAGCCCAGACCATCACACAAACCAACCTCCCTTCCATTAACTCCATCTACACCTCATGCTGCCTCGGCAAGGCCAGCAGCCCAGACCATCACACAAACCAACCTCCCTTCCATTGACTCCATCTACACCTCACGCTGCCTCGGCAAGGCCAGCAGCCCAGACCATCGCACAAACCAACCTCCCTCCCACTGACTCCATCTACACCTCACGCTGGCTCGGCAAGGCCAGCAGCACAATCAAGGACCAGTCTCACCACCGGCCACTCCCTCTTCTCCCCTCTCCCATCGGGCAAGAGGTACAGAAGTGTGAAAACGCACACCTCCTGATTCAGGGACAGTTTCTTCCCAGCTGTTATCAGGCAACTGAACCATCCTACCACAACCAGAGAGCAGTGCTGAACTACTATCCACCTCATTGGTGACCCTCGGACTAAATTTGATCAGACATTACTGGACTTTACCTTGCACTAAACGTTATTCCCCTGTCATGTGTCTGTACACAGTGAATGGCTCGATTGTAATCATGTATTGTCTTTCCGCTGACTGGATAGCACTCGGCCCTTCGGCCCAACTCGCCCACACCGGCCAACAATGTCCCAGCTACACTAGTCCCACCTGCCCGCGTTTGGTCCATATCCCTCCAAACCTGTCCTATCCATGTACCTGTCTAACTGTTTCTCAAACGTTGGGATAGTCCCAGCCTCAACTACCTCCTCTGGCAGCTCGTTCCACACACCCACCACCCTCTGTGTGAAGAAGTCACCCCTCAGATTCCTATTAAATCTTTTCCCCTTCACCTTGAACCTGTGTCCTCTGGTCCTCGATTCCCCTACTCTGGGCAAGAGACTCTATGCATCTACCCTATCTATTCCTCTCATGATTTTGTATAGGAGAGTAAGACGTCATTATTCCTTACCAGCAATCACTGGAGACTCTAGGAGGGGAATATGAGCAAAAAAATGGCCCTTGTGGAGAGAATGGAGGGATATGGATCGTGTGCAGGCAGAGGAGATTAGTTTGACTAGGCATCATGCACAGCACGGACATTGTGGGCCGAAGGGCCTGTTCCTGTGCTGTACCGTTCTGTGCTCTAATTAAAATAAAGTAAAAAACAACAGAGAATAATACTACATTCTTTGGGCATTTATATTTAAAGGGAGTTTTTATTCAAAGGGTTTAATATTTGCTTCTAACTGCTAAAAGGAAGCAATTTATCTCTTTGCGATCCCAGTTATTGTGTTAACACCTGATATAGCTCAGGGGCATGTCAGCTCTGATTGCTGCCCCTCATTCAAAGAGCTTGAAATCCTCTCTAATGATGGAGATTTAGAGCGTATGAATGGTGCTGGTCAGCAACGCACAGGTGCCCTCTGGTCGGCTACACAGGTGGCCATTGTTCCCCCAGCGCCACAGGTACGGACAGATACACTCCCCTTGTACCTGGCCCTCTCCCCTGTACACTGACACACACACACACACTGACACACACACACACTGACACACACACACACACTGACACACACACACACTGACACACACACACACACACACACTAACACACATACACTCACTCACACATACACACACGCACGCGCACACACACACACTCGCAAACACACATGCAGACACACACGCACACACACACTATAACACACACACACTGACACACACACATACTCACATACACGCACGCACGCACACACACACATTCGCAAACACACACGCAGGCACACGCACACACACACACACTAACACACACACACTAACACACACACACACTGACAAACGCATGCACACATGCATACACACACACACACATACACGCATGCACGAGCACGCACTCACACTGACACACACACACAAGCGCAAGCATACACACTAACACACACACACTGACACACACACACACACTCACACTGACACACACGCACGCATGCACGCACGCACGCACGCACACATACGCACGTACACACACACGCATGCATGCACGCACGCACGTACACACACACACACTGACGCGCACACACACACGCGCGTATGCATGCACGCACACACGCACGTACATACACACGCACACACACTGATAGCGGAGTGAGGGGGTACGGGGAGAAGGCAGGAACGGGGTACTGATTGAGAGTGATCAGCCATGATCGCATTGAATGGCGGTGCTGGCTCGAAGGGCTGAATGGCCTACTCCTGCACCTATTGTCTATTGTCTATTGTCTATTGACACACACACACACGCACACACTTGGAGAAGGTGGATTGAGCTCCCTTCTGAATATAAGGAATTCAGGGACTTAAAGTTGGAAACCACCCACCCACCATTAGGATTGCCAACTGTCCCGTAGTAGCCGGGATATCCCGTATTTTGGGCTAAATTGGTTTGTTCCATACAGGACTGCCCTTGTCCCGTATTAGACCCAGACACTGTAGGCCCAGACACTGTAGGCCCGGACGGCACTGTATGCCTGGACACTGTAGGCCCAGACACTGTAGGCCCTGACACTTTAGGCCCAGACGCTGTATGCCCGGACGGCACTGTATGCCTGGACACTGTAGGCCTGGACACTGTAGGCCCAGACACTGTAGGCCCTGACACTGTAGGCCTGGACACTGTAGGCCTGGACACTGTAGGCCCAGACACTGTGGGCCCTAACACTGTATGCCTGGGCACTGTAGGCCCAGACACTCTAGTCCCGGACAGTGTAGGCCCGGGTGCCGCCAAACAGCGGTTGCATAGCAACCCGCTTCCCGGCCCGGGCGGCCGCCATTGGTGGAGCGGGACCACGTGGCCGCTGGCTGGGTGAGGTCACGTGGGGTGCGGGGCGAAGACGTCACCTTGTCCCTTATTTGGGAGCGAGGGAGTTGGCAACCCCTACCAGCAGCTGACTATCGAAACCAAACAGAGATGAGTGGCGGCACTGTGGTGCAGCAGTGGAGATTCAGATTACACTTACTCCCTGTATGCACAATGTACTCCAGCTGTTGGAGTGATAGTGCTGTACAGCACGGAAACAGGCCCACCGAGCCTGCACTGACCAACGATCCCCACACACACACAAACACTATCCTACACACACTGGTGACAAGTTACATTTATACCAAGCCAATTTGCCTACATTCCTGCACGTCTTTGGAGTGTGGGAGGAAACCGGAGCACCCGAAGAAAACCCACGCAGGTCACGGGGAGAACGTACAAACTCCGTACAGACAGCACCCACAGTCGGGATCAAACCCGGACATCTAAGGCAGAAACTCTACCACCATGTGCTGCCCAGCTTAATTTTGCATCATGGTCACTAGGGACATTGTGGGTCGAAGTGCCTGTTCCTGCGCTGGGCGGCACTGTGGCACAGCGGTAGAGCTACTGCCTTACAACACCAGAGACCCGGGTTCGATCCCGACTACGGGTGCTGTCTGTACGGAGTTTGTATCTTCTCCCCGTGACCTGCGTGGGGTTTTCTCCGAGATTTTCCGTTTCCTCCCACACTCCAAAGACGTGCAGGTTTGTAGGTTAATTGGCTTGGTGTAAAATGTAAATTGTCCCCAGTGTGTGCAGGACAGTGTCAATGTGCGGGGATCGCTGGTCGGTGCGGACCCGGTGGGCCGAAGGGCCTGTTTCCGCGCTGTGTCTCTAAACTATTCCATGTTTCAGTACTCTCCGTTCTTTTTCACCTGTTTTCTGAGTTTCCAACCCAGCTTCTTGCCGACTTACTCACAGTGATTTTCGTTGCTTAATGACCTGGTATTTCTAATCACAGTGTGTGGACGTGGGTCTGAGAGACTGTTATTATCTCCAAAGTCCACCTGCACAAAGGCACATTGGGAAACTGAGAGGAAAATTGCCTTTAATTGGAGGCTGTTGGTGTGGGGGGGGGGGGGGGGGGGGGGAGGCAAGGGTGGGGAGGGGATGGATTTTCTAGAGAATGGGTAGATGATTGTAAATCGTTTCTCTTAGAATTCCTGAACTTTCAGCACCATTCATTGATCTGATTTTGCCTGAAGAGTTATTTTGCCGATTAGCAAAGAGCCCAATTGAAATGGATTAGGCAGTCGTACCGTGAATGAAAAACGTTCACTCATTTCCCCCCATCTCCATATCTTGCTGTTCTCACAACTTTGTACCATACCTGAAGGCAGTCCTTGTCAATGAGGCTATTTAACAGATTAGACCGTGAGGCGGTTTATCTTAAAAAATGATCATTAAAATTAAAATCTGAATTAACAATTACTGTCAACAACTGAGGTAAGCCCACCACAAATGAACTGATTTAAGCCACTATAGCAAAGCACCTAAACTATATTTAATTTCGTACAGATATACCTTTTAACTTTAATTATATTATTACAGAGCAAGATAAAGTTCACAAGTGGCAAAGTTAGACTTTAAAGAGAATAACTTGACTGGAGTTTACAGTAGATGGTGAGCTGGAATGTGAAAGGTACCACCATCACAGTCTAAGTTAGAGGGTTCCAGGGACTTAAAGTTGGAAACTACCTAGAGTTGCCAACTGTCCCGTATTAGCCGGGACATCCCGTATATTGGGCTAAATTGGTTTGTCCCGTACTGGACTGCCCTTGTCCTGTATTAGGCCCGGGCGCTGTAGGCCCGGATGCTGTAGACCCAGACACTGTAGGCCCGGACGCTGTAGGCCCGGACACTGTAGGCCCGGACGCTGTAGGCCCGGATACTGTAGGCCCGGACACTGTAGGTCCAGACAGTGTAGGCCCGGACACTGTAGGCCCGGACACTGTAGGCCCTTACGCTGTAGGCCCGGACACTGTAGGCCCGGGCACTGTAGGCCCGGATAGTGCAGGCCCGGACACTGTAGGCCCGGACGCTGTAGGCCCAGACGCTGTAGGCCCGGACACTGTAGGCCCGGGCACTGTAGGCCCGGATAGTGCAGGCCCGGACACTGTAGGTCCGGACACTGTAGGCCCAGACATTGTAGGTCCGGGCACCGCCTAACGGAGGTTGCGTAGCAACCCGCTTCCTGGCCCGGGTGGCCGCCATTGGTGGAGCGGGAGCACGTGGCCGTTGGCTGGGTGAGGTCACGTGGGGCGCGGGGCGGTGACGTCACCCTTTGTCCCTTATTTGGGAGCGAGGAAGTTGACAACCCCACATACTGGCATCATTGCACGTTCTCCCTGTGTGGGTTTCCGCGTGGGTTTCCTCCGGGTGCTCCGGTTTCCTCCCACATCCAAAAGACGTGCGGGTTTGTGGATTCATTGTTCTCTGTAAGGTTAACCCCTAATGTGCAGGGAGTGGATGCGAAAGTGGGATAACACACAACTACAGTCAAGGGTCAAGAGTGTTTTATTGTCGTGTGTCCCAGATAGAACAATGACCTTCATACTTGCAGCAGCACAACACAATATGTGAACTTAGTGCACTGTAAACAATATAATAAACCAGACACAAGTTCAGTGTATGTACATATACACCCTCTGGGCCAAAGGGCATGTTCCCAGCCCTATTCCCGTACCTATACCCTCCCTCGACTCTGTCCAGGGACCCCGGCAGTCCTTTCAGGTGAGGCAGAGGTTCACTTGCACCTCCTCCAACCTCATCTACTGTATTTGGTGTACTGGATGTGGACTCTCATACATCGGCGAGACCAAACGCAGACCGGGCGATCATTTCGCTGAACACCTACGCTCAGCCCGCCTGGACCAACCTGATCTCCTGGTTGCTCAACACTTTCATTCCCCTTCCCATTCCTACACAGACCTTTATGTCCTCGGTCTCCTCCATTGTCAGAGTGAGGATGTACACGGATTGGAGGAACAGCATCTTGTATAAGAAAATAACTGCAGATGTTGGTACAAATCGGTTTATTCACAAAATGCTGGAGTAACTCAGCAGGTCAGGCAGCATCTTGGGATCTCAGGCAACAGCATCTTGTATTTGGCTTGGGCAGCTTGGTGGTATGAAGATTGATTTCTCTCACTTCAGGTAACCCCGGCATTCCCTCTCTCTCTACCCCTCCCCCACCCAAGTCACACCAGCTTCTCGTTCTCACCCAACAAACAGCTACCAATGGCTTGATTCCTTGATCATCCTTACTTTTCGCACATCTTTCATTCAAAGTTCGTTATCTCTCCACATCGCCGTCTATATCTCAGGTTCCCCTTTCACACGACTTTCAGTCTGAGGAAGCGTCTCGACCCGAAATGTCGCCCATTCCTTCTCTCCAGAGATGCTGCCTGTCCCGCTGAGTTACTCCGGCGTTTTGTGCCTGTCTCCGGTGTAAACCAGCGTCTGCAGCTCCTTCTCGCACAGTTTCTGTGCTGTCTGCTTCAATTCAATTCCATTCACAAGAGGGAATCAGGTCATGAACACGCACTATAACAGAAATGCAACCTTTCTGCATTTAACAAGTTCATTGTCAAAAATACCCACGGTCGGAGAGCGGGGCCGACGGACTCGAAGGCCCCTGGGTCTGTGGGGGTGTGTGGGGGTGGGGGTGTGTGGGGGTGTGTGGGGTGTGTGGGGGTGTGTGGGGGTGTGTGTGTGTGTGTGGGGGGGTGTGGGTGTGTGGGGGTGTGTGTGTGTGGGGGTGTGTGGGTGTGTGTGTGTGTGGGGGGGTCTGTGGGGGTGTGGGGGTGTGTGTGGGGTGTGGGGGAGTGTGGGGGTGTGTGTGGGGGTGTGGGTGTGTGTGTGGGGGTGTGTGGGGGTGTGTGTGGGGGTGTGTGTGTGGGGGTGTGTGGGGGTGTGTGGGTGTGTGTGTGTGTGGGGGTGTGTGGGTGTGGGTGTGTGTGTGTGGGGGTGTGTGTGAGGGAGTGTGGGGGTGTGTGGGGGTGTGTGTGTGTGGGGGTGTGTGGGTGTGTGTGTGTGTGTGTGTGGGTGTGTGTGTGTGTGTGTGTGTGTGTGGGGGTGTGGGGGTGTGTGGGTGTGTGTGTGTGGGGGTGTGTGTGGGGGGTGTGTGGGGGTGTGTGTGGGGGAGTGTGGGGGTGTGTGGGGGTGTGTGTGTGGGGGTGTGTGTGTGTGTGGGGGTGTGTGGGGGTGTGTGTGGGGGTGTGTGTGTGTGTGTGTGTGTGGGTGTGTGTGTGTGTGTGTGTGTGTGTGTGTGTGTGGGTGTGTGGGTGTGTGTGTGTGTGTGGGTGTTGGTGTGTGTGTGTGTGTGGGGGAGGGGGCTGTGTGTGGGGGTGTGTGGAGGTGTGTGGGTGTGTGTGTGTGTGTGGGTGTGTGTGTGTGTGTGTGTGTGTGTGGGTGTGTGTGTGTGTGGGGGTGTGTGTGGGGTGTGTGTGTGTGTGTGTGTGGGGGGGTGTGTGGGGGGTGTGTGGGGGTGTGGGGGTGTGTGGGGGGTGTGTGGGGGTGTGTGGGGGTGTGTGGGGGTGTGTGGGGGTGTGTGGGGGTGTGTGGGGGGTTTGTGGGGGTGTGGGGGTGTGTGGGGGTATGTGTGTGTGGTGTGTGTGTGGGTGTGTGTGTGTGTGTGGGGGTGTGTGTGTGTGTGGGGGTGTGTGGGGGGTGTGTGGGGGTTTGTGGGGGTGTGTGGGGGTGTGTGGGGGTGTGTGGGGGTGTGTGTGGGGGTGTGGGGGGTGTGTGGGGGTGTGGGGGTGTGTGGGGGTGTGTGGGGGTATGCGGTCGACGATGGCGCTGACCGTCGGACATGGACGGACACGTGGGAGTTAGGACTCCATTGCAGGGGGAAGGACTGCCGCTGATGTACCGTCTACAAAGCCACTCGTGGCATCATCCCCAGTAACATATCTCACCTCATTCAACCCAATACCCAGAGTTTTACATGGCAGTCCTCAGGTCACTTCACTTACACTAGAATTAGAGCAAACTCAACCAGCTCCCTACAGTCACTGTTTCCACGGACTGACGATCCCAGAGTGGAACGTCCTTCCCGACACCACCAGGCGTGCACCAACCTTGTCACTCTTCAAGTCACAGCTCGACAACTTGGTCGTGGATCGTCTCACCAAACTTGCCCACGTAAAAATCTAAATAACCCTTTTGCAACCAGCACCCATGCGTGGAAAACACGCAGCAGATAGCCCAGCTGTTGGCAGATGTGCAGCAGAAAGCAGAAAAGAAAAAAGCAGGAACAAGGGAGGATTGGGCATGGGGGGTGGGGGGGGGGGGGGGAGGGGAGAACACTGGGCAACCCAGCGTGGGGGTACTTTGTAACTTTGTCAGCGCCCTTTATCTAGCGGCTATTTGCATACCTTGGGTACGCATGCTAAGAATTCACTGTGAATTCAATGTGACAATAAAGTATTCATTCATTCATTCATTCATTCATTCAGTCATCCACTCATTCATTCATCCACTCCTACATTCGTTCATTGTCCCTCCCTCCAGCTATTGCCGCATCCAGACTCGCGTGCCAACTGCGTTAAAGATAAACGTCTTTGATTGCACTGCTCAACAGTAAAAACAAAAACAAAAAAATTATGCACCAAAAAATCTACCTACGTTGCAATTAAATAAACCTGAGCCCTTTCCACCAAAGCAAACCTGTCGTAGGGCTCAGACACAGAAATATGTTCTTTTTCGAGCAAGATTACCTCTAATTTTTACGCTTTCCCCCCCGGAGGGAGGAAGGAAACGTTTTTACACACGGCCTTCCACCGCACTAGAATGTCCCCAAGCTCTTCACAGCCAATTAAGTGCTTAAATAATTGAATTCCAGTTACCTCTGTAAGGTATGGAAGGCAGCACTTAATCCTTACACACAACCAGGTACCTCACAAAGCATTTAAATGACAGACGAGATGTTTGTTTGTTTGTTTGTTTTGGTTATTGGTGTTGATCGAAGGTTATGCAGAGAGCAGCCTCCCAGAAAGTGGAGAGTAGGGTGCCCTTTAATTACACATCATTTAAAGGTTCAGAGACACAGCAGGGCTCCAGGCCATTCGGCCCACCTTGATCAGACTGTAGCCACGGTGATGTGGGACTTTGATGATAGACTCAAAGTGCTGGAGTAACTCAGCGGGTCAGGCAGCATCTGTGGAGAACATGGATAGGTGACGTTTCACAGAGTGCTGGAGTAACTCAGCGGGTCAGGCAGCATCTGTGGAGAACATGGATAGGTGACGTTTCACAGAGTGTTGGAGTAACTCAGCGGGTCAGGCAGCATCCCTGGAGAGAAGAAATGGGTGACTTTTTGGGTCGAGACCCTACTTCAGACTTAATAACGTCCAGGTTTGTAGGTTAATTGGATCTGGTAAAAATTGTAAATTGTCCCTCGGGACAGTATGTAGAAGCCAATTAACCTACAAACCTGCACGTCTTTGGAGTGTGGGAGGAAACCTAAGATCAATAGACAATAGACAATAGGTGCAGGAGGAGGCCATTCGGTCCTTCAAGCCAGCACCGCCATTCAATGTGATCATGGCTGATCATTCTCAATCAGTACCCCGTTCCTGCCTTCTCCCCATACCCCCTGACTCCGCTATCCTTAAGAGCTCTATCTAGCTCTCTCTTGAATGCATTCAGAGAATTGGCCTCCACTGCCTTCTGAGGCAGAGAATTCCACAGATTCACAACTCTCTGACTGAAAAAGTTTTTCCTCATCTCAGTTCTAAATGGCCTACCCCTTATTCTTAAACTGTGGCCCCTTGTTCTGGACTCCCCCAACATTGGGAACATGTTTCCTGCCTCTAACATGTCCAACCCTTTAATAATCTCATACGTTTCGATAAGATCTCCTCTCATCCTTCTAAATTCCAGTGTATACAAGCCTAGTCGCTCCAGTCTTTCAACATATGACAGTCCCCCATTCCTGGAGAAAACCCACGCAGGTCACGGGGAGAACGTACAAACTCCGTACAGACAGCACCCGTAGTCGGGATGGAACCCGGGTCTCCGGCGCTGCGAGGCAGCAACTCTACAGCTGCGCCACCGTGCCGCCCTGACTCATTGTTCAAACATCCGAGTTACTTGTAATTCTACATATGATCCGGCGAGCCAAGTGTCCCTGAACAGATTAATTATTAAACACACAACAAGGCACTTATTGCTGATGGTGCAGTTACTTGAGCAAAAATGTTGAACTAGACAAACGTGATCTGTGACTTGGACATTAACATTCCATTGGTGAAGCACACCTATGATCTCATTCAGTGGGACATGGTCATGCCAAAAATAATAAAAATGAAGTCCGAACAAAAAATATCACAAAATTGATTTGTATTTTATAGACGCCCGCAATAATCGTATAATGGATGCGTTTGATAAAGTAGGAAAGAAAATGTGTTTGATAAAGTAGGAAAGGACACTGCAGAAGTTGGTTTAAATCGAATGTAGACACAAAATGCTGGAGTAACTCAGCGGGTCAGGCAGCATCTGTGGAGAACATGGATAGGTGACATTTCACAGAGTGCTGGAGTAACTCAGCGGGTCAGGCAGCATCTGTGGAGAGAAGGAATGGGTGACGTTTCACAGAGTGCTGGAGTAACTCAGCGGGTCAGGCAGCATCTGTGGAGAGAAGGAATGGGTGACGTTTCACAGAGTGCTGGAGTAACTCAGCGGGTCAGGCAGCATCTCTGGAGAACATGGATAGGTGACGTTTCACAGAGTGCTGGAGTAACTCAGCGGGTCAGGCAGCATCTGTGGAGAACATGGATAGGTGACGTTTCACAGGGTGCTGGAGTAACTCAGCGGGTCGGGCAGCATCTCTGGAGAGAAGGGATGGGTGACGTTTCGGGTCGAGGCCCTTCTCTCCAGAGATGCTGCCTGACCCGCTGAGTTACTCCAGCATTTTGTGTCTACCTAATGGATGTTTTTGTTCATTCAGTTATTGAATGCTTGGGAAGTATATACCTAGTGCTGTAAAAATGGCCTTCAATGCTATTTCACAATGTTCTTGTTAAAATGTGAAAGATATGAATAAAATATTCCCATTCAAATTTTCCATTTTAGTTTAGAGATACAGCGCGGAAACAGGCCCTTCGGCCCATCGAGACCGCGCCGACCAGCGATCACCGCACACTAGTCCTACGTTATCCCACTTCCTCATCCACTCCCTACACACTAGGGGGCAATTTACGGAGGGCCGATTAACCTACAAAGCCACACGTCTCTGGGATGTGGGAGGAAACCGGAGAACCGGGAGGAAACCCACGCCGACACAGAGAGAACGTACAGAATTGTGTTCACGTAACAAACTTCTGTAAAGATATCTGTTTTGTTTTAGAGGCAGGAAACATGTTCCCGATGTTGGGGGGAGTCCAGAAACAGGGGCGACAGTTTAAGAATAAGGGATAGGCCATTTAGAACTGAGGTGAGGAAAAACTTTTTCACCCAGAGAGTTGTGAATCTGTGGAATTCTCTGCCTCAGAAGGCAGTGGAGGCCGATTCTCTGGATGCTTTCAAGAGAGAGTTAGATAGAACTCTTAAAGGGCGGCACGGTGGCGCGGCGGTAGAGTTGCTGCCTTACAGCGAATGCAGCGCCTGAGACTCAGGTTCGATCCCCACTACGGGTGCTGTCTGTACGGAGTTTGTACGTTCTCCCCGTGACCTGCGTGGGTTTTCTCCGAGATCTTCGGTTTCCTCCCACACTCCAAAGACGTACAGGCATGTAGGTTAATTGACTGGGTAAAATGTAAAAATTGTCCCTAGTGTGTGTAGGTTAGTGTTAATGTGCGGGAATCGCTGGGCGGCGTGGACTCGGTGGGCCGAAGGGCCTGTTTCCACGTTGTATCTCTAAATCTAAATCTAAAAAAAAATCTAAATCTAAAGATAGCGGAGTCAGGGGGTATGGGGAGAGGGCAGGAACGGGGCACTGATTGAGAATGATCAGGCATGATCACATTGAATGGCGGTGCTGGCTCGATGGGCCGAATGGCCTCCTCCTGCACCTGTTGTCTATTGTCTATTGTTTAGTGCAAAACACAATGGGTCTGAAGTAGGGTCTCGACACAAAACATCACCCATTCCTTCTCTCCAGAGATGCTGCCTGGCCCGCTGAGTTACTCCAGCTTTTTGCGTCTATCTTTGACTTAAACCAATGTGTGCAGTTCTTTCCCACAGAATGCAGTTTGACCCGAGTCCCAACCTTTTTATCGCTTGGAAGTCGTCAAGTCAAGTCAAGTCAAGTCAAGTCAAGTCAAGTTTATTTGTCACATGCACATACACGATGTGCAGTGAAATGAAAGTGGCAATGCCAGCGGATTGTGCACAAAAAAGAATTACAGTTACAGCATATAAATAAAGTTAAGAAAGTTAATACAGAGAAGACAAAATTTAGTCCCTGGAGTTAGCAAACTCGTCATGTCGGTTTCAACTACGTTCTGGAGTGGAGATTTACTGGCGTCACGCTTGCTACGTTTTAAACTTCCCACATCCGCGGTGAACTGCAATTTAAAATGCCCAACCTGCCTTGCAGTGCAAGTTATTTCTTATCATCAGCATGGTTATAAGCGGCCTATTTGATGTGTTCTGCCAACAATAAATGGTTTCACGAGATGCCAACTGAATTTTAATCTACTCATCGGCAGGTGTGGAAAAAATATTCTGTTACTTGTTAAATGCTCAAAATGTCCAGGTCAAATTTACTAGGTACTCATAAAGTCGTAGAGTCATTGAGTCATAGAGTGGTACAGTGTGGAAACAGGCCCTTCGACCCAACTCACCCACACCGGCCAACAATGTCCCACCGACCCTAGTCCCACTTGCTTGCACTTGGTCCATAACCCTCCAAACCTGTCCTATCCATGTACCTGTCCAACCGTTTCTTAAATGATGGGATAGTCCCAGCCTCAACCAGCCTGAACGCTCCCACTATCATTAATTGGCAGAATAAATGCTATCAAAATGATAGTGCTACCACAAATATTATATTTATTTCAATCCATACCAATATATATACCAAAATATTTTTTTAAAAAACTAGAGTCAAATATTACTAATTTTATATGGGACTACAAAGCACATAGAATTAAAAGAAATCATTTGTGTAAACCTAAAGATGTAGGGGGACTTGCACTGCCTAATTTTTTATATTATTATTGGGCAGTGCATATTAAGAATTTGGAAACAAATAAAATTAAATTTAAAATTAAGAAACTTATCTTCATTAACACCAATAGTGAATAACCCGGTATTTAAACCAGCTATTATGGATAAAACATATAGACAATGGGAAAGACAGGGAATTAAAAAGTTGGGTGACATGTATGAAACGGGAAATTTATTATCATTTCAACAATTAAAATCAAAATTTAATCTCAATAATAACCAATACTTTAAATATTTACAGATATGTGACTTTATAAAAAAATATATACCAAGATCACAGAATATAACGATAGACCCACTGGAAGAAGCAATGAATATTAAGGCGGACTCACAAAAATTAATATCATATCTATATAACAGTATTCTTAATAGAGAATTGCCTCCAACAGAGGCAATTAGAGAAGACTGGGAAAAAGAATTACTGATAAAAATTTCTAAAGAAACATGGGAGAGGTATTTGATATACATACATAAATGTTCGATTAACTCTAGACATAATTTAATCCAATTTAAAATATTACACAGACTATATTACTCAAAAGTTAGGTTGAATAAATTTTATTCAAATATCTCACCCATTTGTGATAAATGTCTTTCACAAAATGCCAATCTTACACATGCTTTCGTTTCGTGCATAAAACTTCAAAGTTTTTGGGGTGATATATTTGATGTATTTACTAGTTTATTTAAGACAAAAATGGAACCTAGCATGGAAATGATTATCTTTGGAGATGTAAATAAATTAAATAAATTAAATATATCCCAAATCTCATTTTTGAATTATGGTTTAATAATAGCGAAAAAACTCATACTTAAATTGTGGAAAAAGTCTACTCCACCAACACTTAAAATGTGGATTGGTAATATGTTGGAAACAGCACATTTGGAAGAAATGAGACTCCTCCTAATAGAAAAAAAAGACCAATTCTTATCGAGTTGGTCTCCATTTATTGACCTTGTGGAATCATGCGGTGTAATATCAGCATAAAATTAAAAATTCTGGGTTTGATTGAAAATTGATTAAGAATCTCCTTTCTGCTTTACTTTCGCACATTTCTTTTTTTTTTTTTTTTTTTTCACTCTATACTCACTAATTTATTCTTTACTCTTCACTACTTCTTTCTTTCTCATTTCTTTTTAAAAAAGGAAGTTGTACAAATAATGTTTTAATAATTCTTGGCACCTGTAAAAAGGAACCATTAAAATGTAATGTGCTTACTTCCAAAGAAAAAAAAAAAATAAAGAAAAAAAAATAAAAATAAAATAAAAATAAAAAAAAACTACGTTCTGGAGTGGAGATTTACTAGCGTCACGCTTGCTACGTTTTAAACTTCCCACATCCGCGGTGAACTGCAATTTAAAATGCCCAACCTGCCTTGCAGTGCAAGTTATTTCTTATCATCAGCATGGTTATAAGCGGCCTATTTGATGTGTTCTGCCAACAATAAATGGTTTCACGAGATGCCAACTGAATTTTAATCTACTCATCGGCAGGTGTGGAAAAAATATTCTGTTACTTGTTAAATGCTCAAAATGTCCAGGTCAAATTTACTAGGTACTCATAAAGTCGTAGAGTCATTGAGTCATAGAGTGGTACAGTGTGGAAACAGGCCCTTCGACCCAACTCACCCACACCGGCCAACAATGTCCCACCGACCCTAGTCCCACTTGCTTGCACTTGGTCCATAACCCTCCAAACCTGTCCTATCCATGTACCTGTCCAACCGTTTCTTAAATGATGGGATAGTCCCAGCCTCAACCACCTCCTCTGGCAGCTCATTCCATACACCCACCACCCTCTGTGTGAAAAAGTTACCCCTCGGATTCTTTTTAAATCTTTTCCCCTTCACCTTGAACCTGTGTCCTCTGGTCCTCGATTCCCCGACTCTGGAGGGAAATCAAATGGTTTAAAAAAAAAATTGCTGTAACGTTTAATTGATCTGTGTTACCCGCATCGAGTGGTCATTGTATTATCGAGGTCTCGAGCCAGAGGGCATGGAAACAGGCCTGAAGAATCACAAATTCACCAATGACTGAAGAAGGGTCTCGACCCGAAACGTCACCCATTCCTTCTCTCCAGAGATGCTGCCTGTCCCGCTGAGTTACTCCAGCATTTTATGTTTACCTACAGAAACAGCCCCTTCATTCCAACCTGTCCACGCCGACCGAGATGCTCCATCAAAGACAATCCCTTTTGCCCCAATAAAGTAAAAAATGAGACTTTTAAAAAATCTACAAAAAGATAACTGAAGGCTTTGCTGTGCAGCGGTAGAGTTGCCGCCTTACAGCGAATGCAGCGCCGGAGACCCGGGTTCCATCCCGACCACGGGCGCCATCTGTACGGAGTTTGTACATTCTCCCCGTAACCAGCGTGGGTTTTCTCCGGGATCTTCGGTTTCCTCCCACACTCCAAAGACGTGCAGGTTTGTAGGTTAATTGGCTTGGTATTAATGTTTAAAAAATGTCCCTACTGGGTAGTGGGTGTAGGATGGTGTTAGTGTGCGGGGATCGCTGGTCGGCGCGGTCCCGGTGGGCCGAAAGGGCCTGTTTCCGCGCTGTATCTCTAAGCTAAGCTAAGCGAGATTAAAAAGTAAAAATAATCAATTAATGTAGGCATTTATTCCCTCGCACAGCTGAAAAGGATTTGTAGTTCGACAATATGCCACTGACACCAACAGCAAAATATGTTGTGTATCAAAGACTAGAGGCTATATACGTAAAGGTGAGAGGTGGAAAGTTTAAAGGAGATGTTGCGGGACAGAGAAGGTGGATGGTGCCTGGAACGTGCTGTCAGAGGTGGGGGTGGAGGGAGGCAGGTACAATAGTGGCATTGAAGAGGTTTTTGGATAGGCACATGGATATGGAGGGACATGGATAATGTGTAGGCAGAGGGGATCAGTGAAGAAGGGTCTCGACCGGAAATGTCACCCATTCTTGGGGGGATCTTATAGAAACTTACAAAATTCTTAAGGGGTTGGACAGGCTAGATGCAGGAAGATTGTTCCCGATGTTGGGGAAGTCCAGAACAAGGGGTCACAGTTTAAGGATAAGGGGGAAGTCTTTTAGGACCGAGATGAGAACGTTATTTTTCACACAGAGAGTGGGGAATCTGTGGAATTCTCTGCCACAGAAGGTAGTTGAGGCCAGTTCATTGGCTATATTTAAGAGGGAGTTAGATGTGGCCCTTGTGGCTAAAGGGATCAGGGGGTATGGAGAGAAGGCAGGTACGGGATACTGAGTTGGATGATCAGCCATGATCATATTGAATGGCGGTGCAGGCTCAAAGGGCCGAATGGCCTACTCCTGCACCTATTTTCTATGTTTTCTATATGTATATCAATAATGTTGCTTAACATTCAAGATATTTAACCATTAGTTACTTAAAGGAATGGTAATATTTCGACAGTAAAAACTGAGAATATTTAGCTGCATTTAGCTGCTATTTTGTGGTAAAACATTTGGATTTAAACTGGATTTGGATTTAAAACTGGATGAAACGATCATCAAATGGTTCGTGTACAAATGGCGTTTGGGTTTATGGTTGGGCAAGAAATGTATTTCATAATGAATGAATCGTCATGATCAATGGTTGCCAAGAAACCTCAGTGGCCGGTACAAGTAATTTATTGTACACGGAGCTATTTTTAGATAAATAACTGAGTAAAATCACCGAAATGTCACTGTGTGCTAATGAGCCCATTAATTAATGGCACTGAAGTTTATATTATTCAAAATACTGAAAATGAAAACAGTTTCATAAGAACAGAAAGTTTTGGTTGGGTGGGCCCCACGAAAGTAGAAAGCCTTCTACTGTTATGTTGTATCCCATAAACCTTTTTGGAGATAGCCCAAGAAAACACTGATTTCTGAACTATTAGAACAGCCTCAATATTGATGTTCTCTGGTTTGTTTTATGTGGGGGTTGGGAGAGGGGAGGAGGGGTCGGGGGAAACTTTTTTCAATCTCTTACCTTGCCGGAGATGCGATTGTTTTCCTGATCGTATCTCCGGTCGCTCTGCGGCCTAACATCGTGGAGCTGGCGGCCTTGCTCGGGACTGACTTTGAGCCCCACCGCGGGGCCGTGGACTTGCCATCGGAGCCTGCGATCCCTTGCCTGGGATCGACGTTCCAACGGCGGCCTGCGGACTTCACCATCGTGGAGCTCGCAGTCTCGGGTTGAGACCGATGTCGGGAAGCTCCAAGCTGCACGACGTTCGAGTAGCCCCGACCCGGGGTAGTTCGCCCAGCGCGGGGGAGCTGAGACCCCCTCGATGCAGGGGCTTGATCGCCCTGACGAGGAAGGCCCGACCGCTGGCTACGGGAGTCAAGATCGTCCCATCAACGGAAGGTTCGAGGCCCCCGACCGCTGGAGGACAAAGAAGGGAAGAGATTGAACTTTTATTTCGCCTTCCATCACAGTGAGGAATGTGGAGGAGTCACTGTGGGGGACGTTCATGTTAAAATGTATTTTGTGTGTCCTGTTGCTTTTTATTGTTATGACTGTACGGCAAATGAAATTCCTCGTATGTTGCAAAACATACTTGGCTAACAATGTATGATTGTGGTTATGATGTTTTGAGAAAGCAGGTCATTGGCTCAACAGGCCCTTCGGCCCATCTTGCCCATGCTGACCATCTCAGTTAGTCTCATATACTTGGCCCATATCCCTCTAAACCTTACCTGTCCATGTCCTTGCCCAAATGTCTTTAAATGTTATGATAGTCCCTACCTCAACAACCTCCTCTGGCAGCTCATTCCGTACACCCACCACCCTCTGAGTGACAAAGTTGCCCCTCAGGTTCCCATTTAACCTTTCCCCTCTCACCGTAAACCTATGTTCTCTGGATCTGGATTCCCCTGCCCTGGGTAAAGGACTTTGTGTAAGGTCTGCTCATGATTTTATCCACCTCTACAAGATCAACCCTCAGTCTGCTGCACTCCAAGGAATAAAGTCCCAGCCTGCCCAACCTCTCCCTGTAGCTCAACCCGTCGAGTCCTGGCAACATCCTCGTGAATCTCCTCTGCACTCTTTCCAGTTTAATGATGTGTATAGAATTCCACGATGATCAGATGTATTTAAATCTCGTTTATTAATCTAGCAATTAAAGTAGCGAGCGACCCGATACGTCACCCATTCCTTCTCTCCACAGATGCTGCCTGACCTGCTGAGTTACTCCAGCATTTTGTGATACCCACCAATTAAAGTCAAACTTCGGAAGATATTTGATATCAGAATCAGGGCGTCACGGTGGCGCAGCGGTAGAGTCGCTGCCTCACAGCGCCAGAGACCCGGGTTCCATCCCGACTACGGGTGCTGTCTGTACGGAGTTTGCACGTTCTCCCCGTGACCTGTGTGGGTTTTCCCCGAGATCTTCGGTTTCCTCCCACACTTCAAAGATGTACAGGTTTGTAGGTTAATTGGCTGGGTATAAATGTAACGATCGTCCTTGGTGTGTGTGGGATAGTGTTAGTGTGCGGGGATCGTTGGTCGGCGTGGACTCGGTGGGCCGAAGGGCCTGTTTCCGTGCTGTCCCTCTCAACTAAACTGAACTAAACTACACCTTCTCTGTGTAGGAAGGAACTGCAGATGATGGTTTAAACCGAAGATAGACCCAAAATGCTGGAGTAACTCAGCAGTACCGGCAGCATCTCTCTGGAGAGAAGGAATAGGTGCCCTTTGGGTAACCATGAGTGGTGAACCAAGGAATAGAAACATAGAAACATAGAAAATAGGTGCAGGAGTAGGCCATTCGGCCCTTCGAGCCTGCACCGCCATTCAATGTGATCATGGCTGATCATCCAGCTCAGTAACCTGTACCTGCCTTCTCTCCATACCCCCTGATCCCTTTAGCCACAAGGGCCACATCTAACACCCTCTTAAATATAGCCAATGAACTGGCCTCAACTACCTTCTGTGGCAGAGAATTCCACAGACTCACCACTCTCTGTGCGAAGAAATGTTTTCTCATCTCGGTCCTAAAAGACTTCCTCCTTATCCTTAAGCTGTGACCCCTTGTTCTGGACTTCCCCAACATCGGGAACAATCTTCCCGCATCTAGCCTGTCCAACCCCTTAAGGGTGGACGCCACCCATTCCTTCTCTCCAGAGATGCTGCCTGTCCCGCTGTTTGTGTCTATCTACACTGCACTCTTTCAGTTAAAAGGCAAGTATGGAATCCCATGATGATCAAAGTTCATTTAAATCTCTTTGTATTAATCTGCCACTTAAAGTAAACCTTTTGAAGATGTTAGTATTGCAGGAACATTTCCCCCCAAATACCCATCTAAGGCAAATTGACTTAACTGATGCAAAACAATTACATCAGCTTATGCTGGGAAATGATTTCCAAGATTGAAGTGTGCTTTTAAATCCCTGACGATCCCGACTGTGGGAGCCAAGTCCAAGTTAAAGCTCGGAATAAAAATATTTAATTTTCCTCGCTGGTGTATCGTCTTAATTAAAAGCTGTTTTACACCCGCTGATTGTTCGGTTTGCACACAGACATCACAATGAAACAAATTATGTTGTATTATCCGAGCTGCAAATTTATTCCTGAATTAATGTGTGCCTTTTGTACTTGCCAAATCAAAAAGCTGTTTGCCAAGCAGTTACAGTATTCATTGAATTCTGCATTTGAGACGATCAGATCATTGTTCAGTGACTTGTGTCTGAACATAGAGCCAGTAAATCTGCAACTCACACCCCCCAGGATATTGTTCCATTAAGATTTGGAAGGAATATTACTTCTGGAATCTCATTTAACTGCTCGAATAATTAAACCTGAGGTTGCCAAACATGGAATCTGGACTTTGATTGCAGAGAGTCCATGATTTACCTTGGTTTTCCCTGTAACATATACTTACTTCTACTTGTCATTACTTAAACTAATCAGGTATTAGTTTTCGTAAAGACATGTAATATAGAAACATAGAAAATAGGTGCAGGAGGAGGCCATTTGGCCCTTCGAACCAGCACCGCCATTCAATAGACAATAGACAATAGGTGCAGGAGTAGGCCATTCAGCCCTTCATTGCGATCATGGCTGATCATCCACAATCAGTAACCTGATCACAATGAATGGCGGTGCTGGCTCGAAGGGCCAATGCATCTGTTTTCTCCTGCACCTATTTTCTGTGTTTCTATGTTACAAGTCATTACGAAAACTAATACCTAATTAAAGATTAATGTAGAGACGTAGAGAGTATGGTTCGCCATACCATGTATGCGGTTCAAAAGATGGACGAGATCTCATGGTTTACTTGTAGTTTAGTTTAGAGATACAGTGCAGAAACAGGCCGCTCGGCCCATCGAGTCCATGCCGACCAGCGATCCCCGCCAATTAACGCTATCCTACGCACACTAGGGACAATTTTACAATTTACATTTATACCAAGCCTATTAACCTACAAACCTGCACGTCTTTGGAGTGTGGGAGGAAATCGGAGATCCTGGAAAAACCCACGCAGGTCACGGGGAGAACGTACAAACTCCGTAAAGACAGCGCCCGTAGTCGGGATCGAACCCGGGTCTCCGATGCTGTGAGGCTGCGACTCTACCGCTGTGCCACCGCACTGCCATGTTTGGATAGCTTGCAAAATTTACTTCACCGGTACACGTGACAATAATAAACACAAACTTAAATTCCTTATTGATTTAACCCGCTGAGTTACTCCAGCACTCTGTGAAATGTCACTTATCCATGTTCTCCAGAGATACTGCCTGACCCGCTGAGTTACCCCAGCACTCTGTGAAACGTCACCTATCCATGTTCTCCACAGATGCTGCCTGACCCGCTGAGTTACTCCAGCACTCTGTGAAACGTCACCTATCCATGTTCTCCACAGATGCTGCCTGACCCGCTGAGTTACTCCAGCACTCTGTGAAACGTCACCTATCCATGTTCTTCACAGATGCTGCCTGACCCACTGGAGTTACTCCAGCACTCTGTGTCTATCCTTGGTATTAACCAGCATCTACAATTCGTTTCTACACAAGTTAGTTAGGAACTATGTTCTCTGCCTAACACAGCACTTTAAGTTGCACTGATGTTATTTATCCGTCAACTGCTGTTGATTTAACTTTAATCCAACATTTCTGATCCTGCAGTCAGTGAGTGCATTGTTCTGAGCTAGATTGAAATGTTTTTTAAAATCCTTGGCAACTTGGCTGTGATCTCCACAGAGGTGTATTACTAAGATGATAACAATCAGAGCAACTGCACATTTTTGGCCAAACTTTACAGAGTTTAAAGATGCAGCATGGAAACAGGCTTTTCGGGCCTCCGAGACCATGCTGACCAGCACACCAGCAGTATCTACACACGAGGCACAATTTACAATCTTTACCAAGCCAACACCAACCTCAGCAACTGTGATCTTTTATGGACTGTACTTTTGGTCACACTACGAACTCTGGGCTGGGCACTATTATGGTTACCTAGTATTGCGGTTATGAATTGATTGTTGGTCACAGTTTAAGGATAAGGGGGAAGTCTTTTAGGACCGAGATGAGAAAGTTTTTTTTCACACAGAGAGTGGTGAATCTGTGGAATTCTCTGCCACAGAAGGTAGTTGAGGCCAGTTCATTGGCTATATTTAAGAGGGAGTTAGATGTGGCCCTTGTGGCTAAAGAGATCAGGGGGTATGGAGAGAAGGCAGGTTCAGGATACTGAGTTGGATGATCAGCCATGATCATATTGAATGGCGGTGCAGGCTCGAAGGGCCGAATGGCCTCCTCCTGCACCTACTTTCTATGTTTCTATGATTGTTTAGTTTAGTTTAGAGATACAGCACAGAAACAGGACCCTCGGCCCACCGAATCCGCACCGACCAGCGATCCCCGCACATTATAACACTATCCTACACACACTAGGGACAATTTACAATGTTACCAAGCCAATTAACCTGCAAACCTGCACGTCTTTGGAGCGTGGGAGGAAAGCGAAGGTCTCGGAGAAAACCCACGCAGGTCACGGGGAGAACGTACAAACTCCGTACAGAGGGTACCCGTAGTCGGGATGGAACCCAGGTCTCCGGCGCTGTGAGGCAGCAACTCTACCGCTGCGCCCCCGTGCCACTTGTTAACGATGATGATATATTATCTGCGTGTTGTTCATTGAAGGGCCTGTCAAGCAAGAATTTCACTGTGCCTTTGTCAGTACGCATGACAATTAAACACTCTGGACCCCTGACAATACCCTTCACTTCGGTGGTCTTTGACTTCACTGCAGATGAAAACTATTTCCGCTGAGATCTTAGCCTTGACATTATCTGCAGGTCAGTAAGAATTGCCTACATGAATGTGCAAGGCTACACCCATCATATTTTTTCTCCCCTGTTGAAAACCTCAAGATTAATATTTACATTTTACAAAATATTATTTTGAAAAACTATCCATTATCAAAATGTTTCGAATACTTTATGGCAGACATTGAATCTGCAGTTTATATACAAGTCACACTGTTTTTTTCCCTTTCATCCCAAGATCTTGGCGCAGGGATTGGCAGCAACTCGACTTGCAAATGAAGGTCAGTAACGACTGCAGGATCTACCAGGGAGATTTAACGTCACGTTAAACACATTGCGTTTTTAACAAGATTTCAAGATTTCAAGATCAATTTATTGTCATATGTACCAATTAAGATACAATAAAATTTAAGTTTGAAACATAGAAAATACATAGAAAATAGGTGCAGGAGGAGGCCATTCGGCCCTTCGTGCCAGCACCACCATTCATTGTGATCATGGCTGATCATCCACAATCAGTAACCCGTGCCTGCCTTCTCCCCATATCCCTTGATTCCGCTAGCCCCCTAGAGCTCTATCCAACTCTCTTTTAAATTCATCCAGTGAATTGGCCTCCACTGCCCTCTGTGGCAGAGAATTCCACAAATTCACAATTGTGAATTCACAATTCACAATTCACAAGTTTTTGATCCATGTTTTATATTAAGCTGTGTAGGAAAGAAGTGCAGATGCTGGTTGCAATCGAAGACAGACACAAAATGCTGGAGTAACATAGAAACATAGAAATCAGGTGCAGGAGTAGGCCATTCGGCCCCACGAGCCAGCATCGCCATTCATTGTGATCATGGGTGATCATCCGAAATCAGTACCCCGTTCCTGCTTTCTCCCCATATCCCTTGATTCCGTTAGCCCTAAGAGTTAAATCCAACTCTCTCTTGAAAACATCCAGTGATTAACCTGATGCTTTGTTGTTAGTTTTAATACTGGATTTTCTAAATGCAAACTCAAACATTGGAGGGTGTGTTATACTTTATTTCACTGGCCTGGTTAGCATCACGTTAAGGCTGTGGTGTTGATGCATCAAAAGGTTGATGAGCGATCTTAGTCCCGCAATGGCGGGTCAAAGGCAGGCTTGCATCTGAACACTGTTTGCAACTGGACGGATGCAACGTACCTTGCAACAGAATGGATGCAACAAATCTTGCAACAGGATGATTGCAATAGTTGAGGCACGGACTATCACAAAAACCACATCACAAGTGGCACAGTGGCGCAGCGGTAGAGTTGCTGCCTTACAGCGAATGCAGCGCCGGAGACCCGGTTCGATCCCGACTACGGGTGCTGTCTGTATGGAGTTTGTACGTTGTCCCCGTGACCTGCGTGGGCTTTCTCCGAGATCTTCGGTTTCCTCCCACACTCCAAAGACGTGCAGGTTTGTAGGTTAATTGGCTTGGTATAAAATGTAAATTGTCCCTAGTGGGTGTAGGATTGTGCTATTGTGTGGGGATCGGTGGTTGGTGCGGACTTGGTGGGCCGAAGGGCCTGTTTCCAGGCTATATCTCTAAACTAAACTAAATTAAACTAAACATTAAAAAAAAATTTTTAGACATGTACATGGATAGGACAAGTTTAGAGGGGTATAGGCCTAGATAGATAGCTAGATAAGGCTAGATAGAGCTCTAGGGGCTAGTGGAATCAAGGGATATGGGGAGAAGGCAGGCACAGGTTACTGAATGTGGATGATCAGCCATCAGACTTTTCTTGCCTTCCATCGCAGTGAGCGTGTGCCTGGAGGAATCACTGTGATGATTGTCTGTGTTAAACTTGTGTGGGTGTGTGTCTTGTGCTCTTTATAGTTTGTGACTGCGTGGTAACCACAATTTCGTTCAAATTTATTTTTGAATGACAATAAAAACAATTTGATTTGATTTGATTTGATCACAATGAATGGCGGTGCAGGCTCGAAGGGCCGAATGGCCTCCTCCTGCACCTATTTTCTATGTTTCTATCTTCCTAAGGCAGGCAGGTGGAACTAGTGTAGACGGGACATGTTAGTTGGCATCGACAAGTTTGGGCCGAAGGTCCTGTTTCCGAGCTGTATCTCTCTTTGGCTCCTAAAATCCATAAGCAGAACTGTCCCGGCAGACCCATTGTCTCTGCCTGCTCATGTCCCAACAACCTTAATTCCACCCACCCCGACTCCGTCCTATCCCCCCTGGTTAAATCCCTCCCCACCTACGTCCAAGACACCTCACACGCTCTCCACCTCCTCGATAACTTCCGGTTCCCAGGCCCCCACTCCCTCATCTTTACCATGGATGTCCAGTCACTCTACACTTCCATCCCCCACAAGGATGGTCTCGAAGCCCTTCATTTCTTCCTCGACCGTAGAACCAGCCAATTCCCATCTACCAACACTCTCCTCCGCCTAGCAGAGCTGGTTCTTACCCTTAACAACTTCTCCTTTGACTCCTCCCACTTCCTCCAAACCAGAGGCGTAGCTATGGGCACTCGCATGGGCCCTAGCTACGCCTGCCTCTTTGTCGGGTACGTCGAACAAACCCTGTTCCAGACGTACACTGGCCCCATCCCCGAACTCTACCTCTGCTACATCGACGACTGCATTGGTGCTACCTCTTGTACCCATGCAGAACTCACTGATAAATAATTGAGTCTGAAGAAGGGTCTCGACCCGAAACGTCGCCCATTCCTTCTCTCCTGAGATGCTGCCTGACCCGCTGAGTTACTCCAGCATTTTGTGAATAAGTACCTTCGATTTGTACCAGCATCTGCAGTTCTTTTCTTATACTCGATATCTCTTTTGAAATTTGCAAGCCGATTGCATTGTGCTGAGTTTAAAATGTCTCCCCTCCACTCTGAGACCTGCGCATTTCATTTTCTTTGTGCTTCAAAGAGGGTTGGTGACCTTGTGGAGGGGGCTTGACTGACGGGTGACCTCCAGTACAGATGCCCCTGAACAACAGAGAGATGAGGCCTGTCGCTCACTCCATCAGAGGCAGAGCTGTAAACATTAACCGCAGCAGAATCTATCGAGCTGTCCGGCCTTTTCAACGCTCCGTTTATTAATATGATTACTCAATTAGTCAGGTTATCTCCCTGCCCTTGTCTTTTGCCCCAGCTTAGACGTCTAAGTAAGGAGGATAAATAGCTACTCTGCTACTTCCAACCTTCTCCAGCACTGTTCTCACTTTCCCAGGCAACTAATGACCCTGAGTTCCCCCAGCTCTTTGTATGTTATTCATACAAGGGATACCGGGGGAGAAGGCAGGAATGGGGATGTTACTAATAGACAATAGACAATAGACAATAGACAATAGGTGCAGGAGGAGGCCATTCGGCCTTTCGAGCCAGCACTGCCATTCAATGCGATCATGGCTGATCATTCTCAATCAGTACTCCCTTCCTGCCTTCTCCCCATACCCCCTGACTCCGCTATCCTTAAGAGCTCTATCTAGCTCTCTCTTGAATGCTTTCAGAGAATTGGCCTCCACTGCCTTCTGAGGCAGAGAATTCCACAGATTCACAACTCTCTGACTGAAAAGGTTTTTCCTCATCTCCGTTCTAAATGGCCTACCCCTTATTCTTAAACTGTGGCCCCTTGTTCTGGACTGCCCCAACATTGGGAACATTTTTCCTGCCTCTAACGTGTCCAACCCCTTAATAATCTTATACGTTTCGATAAGATCTCCTCTCATCCTTCTAAATTCCAGTGTATACAAGCCTAGTCACTCCAGTCTTTCAACATATGATAGTCCCGCCATTGCTGGAATTAACCTGGTAAACCTACGCTGCACGCCCTCAATAGCAAGAATATCCTTCCTCAAATTTGGAGACCAAAACTGCACACAGTACTCCAGGTGCGGTCAGCCGTGGATGATCAGCCGTGATCACGGTGAATGGCGGTGCTGGCGCGAAGGGCCGAATGGCCTCCTCCTGCACCTATTGTCTATTGTCTATGGTCATAGAAATAATGACGCTCACATTTTTCAACGTAGAGATTTAGTTTAGAGATACAGCTTGGAAGCAGGCCCTTCGGCCCACCGGGTCCGTGCCGACTATCCATCACCTGTTCACATTAATTCTATGTCATCCCACTTGTTCACCCACTCCCTACACACCAGGTCCAATTTACCAGAGGGCCGATTGACCTAAAACCCGCACGTCTTTGGAGTGTGGGAGGAAACCGGGAGCATACGGAGAAAACCCTCACTGTCATAGAAACATAGACAATAGGTGCAGGAGGAGCCCTTCGAGCCAGCACTGCCATTCAATGTGATCATGGCTGATCATCCACAATCAGTAACCCGTGCCTGCCTTCTCCCCATATCCCTTGATTCCACTAGCTCCTAGAGCTCTATCTAACTCTCTTAAATTCATCCAGTGAATTGGCCTCCACTGCCCTCTGTGGCAGAGAATTCCACAAATTCACAACTCTCTGGGTGTAAAGGTTTTTTCTCACCTCAGTTTTAAATGGCCTCCCCTTTATTCTTAGACCGTGTGGCCCCTGGTTCTGCTTCAATCGCAAGGAGAATGTGCAAACTCTGTGCTGACAGCAGCAGAGGACAGGATGGAACCTGGGTCTCTGGCGCTGTGAGGCAGCAGCAATCTACACTGCCTAAATATGGCACGTTTCCCAGCACCAATAACACACCAGGTAATCTGTCTACCTTGGAACAGTTGGGCATAAAATGCATAGCAAGGAAACAGTCCCTTCGACCCAACTCAACTCGTCAATGCCGACCAAGATGCCCCATCTGCATTAGTCCCACCTGCCCGCGTTTGGCCCATATCCCTCCAAACCTGCCCTATCCATACCCGTGTCCATTAAATGTCTTTCAAACGTTATTATTGTACCTATCCCAACTCTTTTAGAATGGAGATGAGGAAAACCTTTTTCAGTCAGAGAGTTGTGAATCTGTGGAATTCTCTGCCTCAGAAGGCAGTGGGGGCCAATTCTCTGGATGCTTTCAAGAGAGAGCTAGATAGAGCTCTTAAAGATAGCGGAGTCAAGGGATATGGGGAGAAGGCAGGAACGGGGTACTGATTGTGGATGATCAGCCATGATCACAGTGAATTGCGGTGCTGGCTCAAAGGGCTGAATGGCCTCCTCCTGCACCTATTGTCTATTGTCTATTGTTGAACTACCTCATCCGGCAACTACCTCCTGCCTCCTCTGGCAGCTCGTTCCATACACCCACCGCCCTCTGTGTGAAAAGTTGCCCCTCACATTCCTGCAGCATTAAATCTTCTCCCCATCTCACTTCAAACCTCTGTCCCCTGGTTCTTGATTTCCCAGCCCTGTGACTTGTCAGTTAAATTCAGAGTGGCCCAATATACATAGAATGTAATTGCAATCTGACTCTGTATTCCCTGCTCGTACATATATACATATGACCCAGTGTAATATGGGGCAGGCAATGTGCTCTGCCACTTCAGCTGGGCCAGGCAACCGACAGGCACGTTGAAAGGTGAGGTTTCTGAAGTACTGCATCAGTTATTTTGGGACCAGAAAAGTGATTGCTGTGTCTCCAATCCATCCAACTGCACAAATTAGGACATAAACTCTCACAGCACACAGGCAAAAAATGTTCTCATCTAATTCTTTCATGTTTGGTTACTTAAAACACAAGTTGAAGTGAAGTGGAGCACAGGAAGAAGCCTGAAGCCTTTCATTACATCCCTCTCCCCTGAATCTCAGCCCGTAGTAGGGACTCGACCTGAAATGTCACCCGTTCCTTTTCTCCAGAGTTGCTGCTCGACCCTATGAGTTACTCCAGCATTTTGTGTAGGAAAATAACTGCAGGCGCTGGTACAAATCGAAGGTATCACAAAATGCTGGAGTAACTCAGCGGGACAGGCATCATCTCTGGAGAGAGGGAATGGGTGACGTTTCGGGTCGAGACCCTTCTTCAGACGGATCAGTGTGGAGAAGGATCTCGAGACCCAGCATTTTAGATTTTTTTTTAGATTTAGAGATACAGCACGGAAACAGGTCCTTCGGCCCACCGGGTCCGCGCCGCCTAGCGATCACCGCACATTAACACTATCCTACACACACTAGGGACAATTTTTACATTTGCCCAGCCAATTAACCTACAAACCTGCACGTCTTTGGAGTGTGGGAGGAAACCGAAGATCTCGGAGAAAACCCACGCAGGTCACGGGGAGATCGTACAAACTCCGTACAGAAGGCGCCCGTAGTCAGGATCGAACCTGAGTCTCCGGCGCTGCATTCGCTGTAAGGCGGCAACTCTACCGCTGCGCCACCGTGCTGCCTGTTTTGTGTCTGTCTTCGATGTAAACCAGCTTCTGCGGTTACGTCCTACCCAATGAGAGCCCCTTTGGCCCAGAAATCCTCCTCATCTCATTTCTAAAGGGGCGTCCTGTTATTCTGAGGCTGTGGCCTTTGGTCCTGGCCTCTCCCGTGACTTCCCCGAGACCTACACACCATCCCTCTGCTCGCAAAGTGCGAATCATCCGCTGTATAAAACATTTCTTCCTCATGTAGTCCTTTTCCCCCCGTCATCCTAAATCTGCACTCTTTGCTTTTGGACCTGTCCATTAGTGGAAACTATGTCTCTCGATGTTTGCAGCCAAACATCTGCTCCAAGTGGAGCACTCCCAATTCCTGAAAGATTCCCCATGGACGTAGCTCCATGGTTTCCTGGAATAACTCTAGTAAATCCCTCTGCCCCATAAGGACCTCACCATTATCGTCCCACAGCCTAGTGTCTGGAACCAGAGTCAGTACTGGAGTTGTGGCCAATCCAGTCTTCAAACATTCCTCAACATTTCAACTTTGTACCAATTTATGCAGCAATTTAAGATGTTCAGGATCTCAGATACTTTTAAAATTAATTTCCGCAACAAAACCAACAAATGAATTTAAAAACATTTATGGACCAAAGGAACTGCAGATGCTGGTACATACCAAAGATGGAAACAACGTGCTGGAGTAACTCAGCGGGTCAGGCAGCATCTCTGGAGAACATGGATAGGTGACGTTTCACAGAGTGCTTGAGTAACTCAGCGGGTCAGGCAGCATCTCTGGAGAACATGGATAGCTGACGTTTCCCCATAAGCCCTGACATCCTTACTGATCAAGAATCTGTCATTTCCCATATCTACAAAATTATCCATTGACTTGATCACCATAGCCGTCTGTGGCAATAATTTCCACAGATTCACCAACCTCTTTCATCTCCTTCAAACAGGTATGTCCTTTAATTCTGAGGCTGTGCCCTCTGGTCCTAGACTCTCCCACTAGTGGAAACATCCTCTCCACATCCACTCTATCCAGGCCTTTCACTATTCGGCAAGTTTCAGTGAAGTCCCCCCTCATTAGACAGTAACACTTTCTACAGTAAGCAGGTTGACGCATAAAAAAGATTCGAGAAAGATTTACAGCCTTCTTGGAAGAGGCCTGAGCTACAGGGAAAGGTTGGGCAGGCTAGGACTTTATTCCTTGGAGCGCAGGAGGCTGTGCGATAGACAATAGACAATAGACAATAGGTGCAGGAGGAGGCCATTCGGCCCTTCGAGCCAGCACCGCCATTCAATGTGATCATGGCTGATCATCCACAATCAGTACCCCGTTCCTGCCTTCTCCCCATACCCCCTGACTCCGCTATCCTTAAGAGCTCTATCTAGCTCTCTCTTGAATGCGATGATCTTACAGAGGTCTATAAGATCATGAGTGGAATAGATAGGGTGAATGCACAAAGTCTTTTACCCAGAGTAGAGTCATAGAGTCGTAGAGTGATACAGTGTGGAAACAGGCCCTTCGGCCCAACTCGCCCACACCGGCCAACAATGTCCCAGCTACACTAGTCCCACCTGCCTGCACTTCAAGATTCAAGATTCAAGATAGCTTTATTTGTCATCCAATATTGGACGAAATTCAGTCACCCACAGTCCAACCATAAAAGCATTAAATAGGCATTCAAATTACACAACCCCAAAACCCCCAAAAACACAGTCCAACAATAAAAGCATTAAATAGGCATTCAAATTACCCAACCCCAAAAACACACAAAAAAGAAACATCCATCAAAGAAACATCCATCAAGTGAGTCTCCTCCTCCAGTCCTCTCTCTCCTCACTGTGATGGAAGGCCACAATGTCTTTCCCTTCTCCTGCCGTCCTCTCCCGCGGTCATAGTCCATATCCCTCCAAACCTGTCCTAACCATGTACCCGTCCAAACGTTGCGATAGTCCCAGCCTCAACTACCTCCTCTGGCAGCTTGTTCCATACACCCACCACCCTCTGTGTGAAAAAGTTACCCCTCGGATTCCTGTTAAATCTTTTCCCCTTCACCTTGAACTTATGTTGTCTGGTCCTCGATTCCCCTACTCTGGGCAAGAGACACTGTGCATCTACCCGATCTATTCCTCTCATGATTTTGTACTCCTCTATCAGATCTCCCCTCATCCTCCTGCGCTCCATGGAATAGAGACCCAGCCTGCTCAACCTCTCCCTGTAGCTCACACCCTCTAGTCCCGGCAACATCCTCGTAAATCTTTTCCGAATCCTTTCAAGCTTGACGATATCTTTCCTGTAACACGGTGCCCAGAACTGAACACAATGTTCTAAATGCGGTCTCGCCAACGTCTTGTACAAGGGACTCAAGAACCTGAGAACGTGAGTTTTGAAGAATACCCTCCAGTTGTAATTGGAAGCTGCTAACTCTCTCATCCACCGACCCACCAATAAAAACAGGCGGGTGGCAGAAAATTGGTTGCAAAATACATCATTTTCATTTTCCTTTAAAATCGTTGGGGTCGAATATCAGAGGGCTTAGCATACGAGCAAATAGCCAGCCACGTTTGGCAGCTGGAGATCACGAAGACTACTTGTCCTACACCATCCCCACCGACAGAATGTGTTTTAGATTTACATTACATATTACTTAAATCTTCGAGATTACAAAGCAATCTATCTTCCACGATCACTCGCTCGGAAATGGCCTGGGAGCAGCATATATCAATCAGCAGATACTTTATCTGCCACATTTCAGGCAAAACGCGGTCCCTACACAAAAAGCTGGAGTAACTCAGCGGGACTGGCAGCATCCCTGGAGAGGAGGAATGGGTGACTTTTCTTCAGAAGAAGGGTCTCGATCCGAAACGTCACCCATTCCTTCTCTCCAGAGATGCTGCCTGTCCCGCTGAGTTACCCCGGCATTTTGTGTCTATCTTCAGTACAAACCAGCATCTGCAGTTCCTTCCCACACTTTAAGCTTGAAGCCACTGGAATTTAAAAAAAAACGCGGTTCCAACCCCTTAGAATAAACACTTGTTGTTCTAAAATTTGTTCTTAATGAATTAGTTCCAGATGAAATTCCTGATTATCACTGGAGGAACACAAGGGGCAGGCAGCATCTGTGGGCGAAAGGATAGACGATGTTTTGCGGTCTGAAGAAGGATGATCCTGAACTGAGACATTACCCATCGTATTTCTCCACAGATGCTGCCTGACCCACTGAGTTACTCCAGCACTCTGTGAAACGTCACCTATCCACGTTCTCCACAGATGCTGCCTGACCCGCTGAGTTACTCCAGCACTCTGTGAAACGTCACCTATTCATGTTCTCCACAGATGCTGCCTGACCCGCTGAGTTACTCCAGCACTCTGTGTCTATTTCTGGACGACGTTTTGGGCCAGGAACTTATTTCCGACTGATTAAGGTGGGGGGGACAGAAAGTGTTTAAGAGGGTTTGTGGGGGTGGGGGGGGGGGGGGGGGGGGGGGGAGGGATGAGATTAGCCTGGCGAGTGATAGGTGGATACAGGTGAGGAGGGTAGGAGTGATTGCCAGAGAGTTGGACAAAGGTTAGAGGTTTCAAGAGAGAGTTCAATTTACCTTTAGGGCTAACGGACTCAAGGGATATGGGGAGAAGGCAGGCACGGGTTACTGATTGTGGATGATCAGCCATGATCACAATGAATGGCGGTGCTGGCTCGAAGGGCCAAATGGCCTCCTCCTGCACCTATTTCTCCTTGTTTTCTATGTTATGTAAAGGAGGTAAAAGGATGTCAGTTAAGGAGAGAAGAGGAGAAGTGAAATGTAAAGCCAGATAGGGCTGGAAGCGGACAGGGGAAAGGAGAAAGAGGGGGGATAAAATGAGGGGGGACTCGGGGATGGGGATGAGTGGACAGAGGAGGGGAAATGGGAAGGGTGGCTGGGGTGGGGGGAGACGGTGGGGAATGGGTGGGGACTGGGGTGGGGGAAGAAGGTAAAAGAGAGGGGGTAAGTGTGAGTATCCCCTCTGTTTAGGGCGTCACGGTGGCGCAGCGGTAGAGTTGCTGCCTCACAGCGCCGGAGACCCGGGTTCCATCCCGACTATGGGCACTGCCTGTACGGAGTTTGCACGTTCTCCCCGTGACCCGCGTGGGGTTTTCTCCGGGTGCTCCGGTTTCCTCCCGCACTCCAAAGACGTGCAGCGTGTATGTCATTGTGTAAGTGTGTGTAGGATAGTGTTAGTGCGCGGGGATCGCTGGATGGTTAGTAATTGTCCCCAGTGTGTGTAGGATAGGGCTAGTGCGCGGGGAGGTCGCTGGTCGGCGCGGACCCGGTGGGCCGAAGGGGCCTGTTTCCGCGCTGTATCTCTAAGCTAAACTACAGTCTCAGGTAAAGAGTGGTGACTGAGCGATTCAGAGTGAGTATTGGTGAATATAATTACACGCAGTCTTGACATGACAGGACAGCGCAGGTCCACTAATGTGCGGAGAGAACTGACCCTACAGCTGCACTGTGGCACGATGATTAATGAGAGCTAAATGCCTCCTCGATGTGTGGCCACAGCTCGATGTTTTCCAACGGTCCCATGCCAGTCCCTGTGACCAGCAGCATGTAAGCATTTGTTAAACCCAGCAGGAAATCTTCCCCATCATTACCTCTGTCAATGTATTCCGTTGCTAACGACTTGACTTAATCAGACTGATCGTCCGTTCTCCGAGCTGCTGGATGCTAATATTTCACGTGCTTTCGAAATTGCCCGTCTTTGAGTGTAGTGTTGAGATACAGCGCGGAAACAGGCCCTTCGGCCCACCGACCAGCGATCCCTGCACACCAGCGCTATCCTAAACACACTGGGGACAATTTCTACACTTAGATTTCAAGATTTCAAGATTTCAACATCAATTTATTGTCACGTGTACCATTTAAGGCACAGTGAAATTTCAGTTACCTTAGCGGGTAACCATTTATACTGAGTCAATTGACCCACACACCCATGTCTTTGGAGTGTGGGAGGAAAACGAAGCACCTGGAGAAAAAACCACGCAGGTCACAGGGAAAACGTACAAACTCCGTACAGACGGCACCCGTAGTCGGGATGGAACCCGGGTCTCCGGCGCTGTGAGGCAGCAACTCTACTGCTGCGCCACCGTGCAGTCTTATGAAAGTAAAAACAACATTTTATGCTAGACACAAAATGCTGGAGTAACTCAGCGGGTCAGGCAGCATCTCGGGAGAGAAGGAATGGATGATGTTTCGGGTCTCGCCCGAGTGATGAGGGCAGCACGGTGGCGCAGCGGTAGAGTTGCTGCCTTACAGCGAATGCAGCGCCAGAGACTCAGGTTCGATCCTGACTACGGGTGCCGTCTGTACGGAGTTTGTACCTTCTCCCCGTGACCTGCGTGGGTTTTCTCCGAGATCTTCGGTTTCCTCCCACACTACAAAGACGTGCAGGTTTGTAGGTTAATTGACTGGGTAAATGTAAAAATTGTCCCTAGTGTGTGTAGGATAGTGTTAGTGTGGGGGGATCGCTGGTCGGTGCGGACTCGGTGGGCCGAAAGGGCCTGTTTCCGCGCTGTATCTCTAAACTAAACGAAACTCTAAAGATAGGATAAACAGTCTGAACTTTTTTTTTCCCAGGATGGGAAAAATACTAGAGGGCACAGCTTTAAGGTGAGCGGGGCAAAGTTTAAATGAGATGTGGGGGGCAAGTGTTTTTTTTCACAGAGGGTGGTGGCCTGGATCACAGAGGGCCTGGATTATTTAGTTTAGTTTAGTTTAGTTTAGAGATACAGCGCGGAAACAGGCCCTTCGGCCCACCGGATCCACGCCGACCAGCGATCCCCGCACACTAACACTATCCTACACCCATTAGGGACAATTTTTACATTTACCAAGCCAATTAACCTACAAACCTGCACGTCTTTGGAGTGTGGGAGGAAACCGAAGATAATAGACAATAGACAATAGGTGCAGTAGTCGGCCATTCGGCCCTTCGAGCCAGCACCGCCATTCAATGTGATCATGGCTGATCATTCTCAATCAGTACCCCGTTCCTGCCTTCTCCCCATACCCCCTGACTCCGCTATCCTTAAGAGCTCTATCTAGCTCTCTCTTGAATGCATTCAGAGAATTGCCCTCCACTGCCTTCTGAGGCAGATCTCGGAGAAAACCCACGCAGGTCACGGGGAGAACGTACAGACTCCGCACAGACAGCACCCGTAGTCGGGATGGAACCCGGATCTCCGGCACTGCATTCGCTGTAAGGCTGCAACTCTACCGCTGCGCCACCGTGACCGCCCTTAGTTTACCTTTGCATGGTGGTCGGCACGGACACCACGGGCTGAAGGGCCTGTTCTATGTTCTATTTTCTCTAAGCACATTCTGCAAGCAGCTTTCGTGCAGTGTACATAACTTACATTATCCTTTCCCAATTCTTAAAAAAAGATGTATCACGTAGTGTGAGGCCCCAGGTGGGTTACGAGCTGCATGCAGAGGATCTTATAGAAACTTACAACATTCTTAAGGGGTTGGACAGGCTAGATGCAGGAAGATTGTTCCCGATGTTGGGGAAGTCCAGAACAAGGGGTCACAGTTTAAGGATAAGGGGGAAGTCTTTTAGGACCGAGAAGAAAAAGTTTTTTTTCACACAGAGAGTGGTGAATCTGTGGAATTCTCTGCCACAGAAGGTAGTTGAGGCCAGTTCATTGGCTATATTTAAGAGGGAGTTAGATGTGGCCCTTGTGGCTAAAGGGATCAGGGGGTATGGAGAGATGGCAGGTACGGGATACTGAGCTGGATGATCAGCCATGATCATATTGAATGGTGGTGCAGGCTCGATGGGCCGAATGGCCTACTCCTGCACTTATTTTCTATGTTTCTATGAACTTGTGGCGTTGGCTGTTTTGTTGAAAATCCATCGGGCTGGTTTTAAGTTAGTATCGCAGCAACAATCTGCTGACTCGGCATTTCCCCGCCACACAGGAGATTCCCACTCGTGGCCACTCTTCCCAATATAAATATCCACAAGTGCATCATTGGATTCAAGTTGGTATACGCTCGGGCCAAGCAGCTGTGCACTGAATCTTGCATTGCTAATGACTGCAGTGTTGAACTCAAAAGCATCAACACTTCTGGAGGTCTGTTTGCTCACTTGAACGTGGAAATAATAATCAACAAACATGCGGCCTTAGGTCACTGACTGCTCTCAGTTTACAAACAGGCCATCTTTCATCAAGCAGTAGAACACAGAATATACAACAGTACAGCACAGGAACAGGCCCTTCGGCCCACAATAATCAGTCTAGTTTATTGTCACGTGTACCGAGGTACAGTGAAAAGCTTTTGTTGAGTGCTAGCCAGTCAGCGGAAAGACAATACATGACTACAATTGAGCTATTCACAGTGTACAGATAGAAGATAAGGGAATAAGGTTTAGTGCAAGGTAAAGCCAGCAAAGTCTGATCAAGGATAGTCCGAGGGTCTCCACTGAGGTGGATAGTAGTCCAGCACTGCTCTCTGGTTGTGGTAGGATGGTTCAGTTGCCTGATAACAGCCGGGAAGAAGCTGTCGCTGAATCTGGAGGTGTGCGTTTTCACACTTCTGTACCTTTTGGACATTCTGTGGACCTAATGTCCATGTTGCACATGAACATGTTCATGCTGAACATGATGCCCAGACCAACTCTTATCTGCACCTGATCCAAATCCCTCCATTCCCTCCATATTCATCTGCCTACCAAGAAGCCTCTTAAACACCACTATGGTATCTGCCTCCACCACCACCCCTGGTTCCAGGCCCCCACCACCCTCTGTGTTAAAAAACGTAGCTCGCACGCCTCCTTTAAACTTTACCCATCTCACCTCCAAGCCATGCCCTTCGGTCTTTGAGATTTTCACCCTGGGATACATACTCTGGCCTGCAGGCTTGTAGATTAATCAGCTTCTGTTAATTGACCCTCATGTATAATGGATGTGAAAGTGGGATAACATAGAACTGGTGTGAACGGGTGATCGATGGTCAGCACGGACCCAGTGGGCTGAAGGGCCTGTTTCCATGCTGTATCTCCAAACTAAACTAAATTACAGTTCCCTGTCTGAACTCACCAGCATTTAGTTTTTAGTTTAGTTTAGAGATACAGTGTGGAATCAGGCCCTTCGGCCCACTATGTCCAGGCCAGCCAGCGAACCCAATACAAACAATATGTTCTATCCCACACGCTAGGGGCAATTTACAGAAGCCAATTAACCTAAAAAATCTGTACGTCTTTGGAGTGTGGGAGGAGACCGGAGCACCCGGAGAAAACCCACGCAGGGAGAACGTACAAACTCCGTGGAGACAGCACCCGTAGTCGGGATGGAACCCGGGTCTCTGGCGCTGTGAGGCAACGACTCTACCGCCGCGCCACCGTGCCGATCATCTTGTGCCGTTGCAACATGTCATCCCAACTCTGTGTAAAAACAACTTGCCCAGCACATCCCCATTGAACTTTGCCCCTCTCACATTGACGACAAGCCCTCTGGTCTTTGACGAATCCACTCTCAGCAAATGCTTCTGACTGTCCACAATCTACCCTTGTATGCGCCTCTCATCATACTCCATTCTTCAGTCGCGTCTCCCCTCAGCCTTGGAAGGTCCAGAGGAAATAACCCATGTCTGTCCAACCTCTCCTTATCTCCCCTGTAATCCGGGCAGCGTTCTGGTAAACCTCCTGCCCCCCCCCCCCCAAAAGTCTCCACATCCTTCCTGTATTGCGGCGACCTGAACTAACCAATAAGGGCGGTCACGGTGGCGCAGCGGTAGAGTCGCTGCCTCACAGCGCCGGAGACCCGGGTTCCATCCCGACTACGGGCGCTGCCTGTACGGAGTTTGTACGTTCTCCCCGTGACCTGCGTGGGTTTTCTCTGAGATCTCCGGTTTCCTCCCACACTCCAAAGACGTGCAGGTTTATAGGTTAATTGGCTTGGTATAAATGTAAAAATTGCCCCTAGTGTGTGTAGGATAGTGTTGGTGTGCGGGGGTCGCTGGTCGGCGCGGACCCGGTGGGCCGAAGGGCCTGTTTCCACGCTGTATCTCTAAACTAAACTAAAATATTCCAGTGCAGCCCAAAGTCTAAAAAGCTGCACCGTGACCTCCTGACTCTCATACTCAATGTCCCGATCAATTTCCCGCTCTAACAGGTATGAGACTCACTTTTCTCCATTTTCCCCTTCCCATCGCTGTATTTTCGTGGTTTCTGTGTCAAGAGAAAGAGTTTTATTGTCGTGTGTCCCAGATAGAACGATGACGTTCTTACTTACAGCAGCACAACACAATATGGAAACATTGTGCACTGTAAACAATATAATAAACGAGAAAAAAGTTCAGTGTGTAAAATTAACATTAGCAAATTTGCAGATGACACAAAGCTGGGGGGCAATGTGAACTGTGAGGAAGATGCTCCCAAATCACACATTAATGATTTAGACGAAGGAATTAAAAGTAACATTAGCAAATTTGCAGATGACACAAAGCAGTGTGAACTGTGAGGAAGATGCTATGAGGTTGCAGGGTGACTTGGACAGGTTGTGTGAGTGGGCGGATGCATGGCAGATGCAGTTTAATGTGGATAAATGTGAGGTTATCCACTTTGGTGGCAAGAACAGGAGGGTAGATTATTATCTGAATGGTGTCAAGTTAGGAAAAGGGGAAGTACAACGTGATCTGGGTGTCCTAGTGCATCAGTCACTGAAAGGAAGCATGCAGGTACAGCAGGCAGTGAAGAAAGCCAATGGAATGTTGGCCTTCATAACTTTCATAACCTTGACAATTTCTACATGGTGGAACCAAAATGTATAAAAATGGCCTTTATTAAAATCTGACAATGTGCACTTTAACCACATGTGATTTTTATTCTATTGCAAATCTCAAATTGTGGATTACAGAGGCAAATAAATAAATGGTGGGTCTTTGTCACAAACATTATGAAGGGCATTGTACGGAAACATAGAAACCCCACAAATGATGCAATAATAACAATAAAAGATTATGTAGTTCAGAGCTTATTTGGAGGTTATACAGTCATAGAGTCATAGAGTGATACAGCGTGGAAACAGGCCCTTCGGCCCAACTTGCCCACACCGGCCAACATTGTGTAGGAAAAAAATGGAAATGTTGGTTAAAATCGAAGGTAGGCACAAAATGTTGGAGTAACTCAGCAGGTCAGGCATCATCTCTGGAGAGAAGGAATGGGTGACGTTTCGGGTTGAGACCCTTCTTCAGTCTGAATCAGGGTCTCGACCCGAAATGCCACCCATTCCTTCTCTCCCGAGATGCTGCCTGACCCGCTGTTACTCCAGCATTGTGTGTTTACCTCCGGCCAACATGGCCCAGCTACACTATTCCTACCTGCCCGCGTTTGGTCCATATCTCTCCAAACCTGTCCTATCCATGTACCTGTCTAACTGTTTCTTAAATGTGTGAATAGTCTTCTACCTCCTTCAACTACCTCCTTTGGCAGCTCGTTCCACACACCCACCACCCTTTGTGTGAAGGTTGTAGTGTTTAATAGCCGAATGGCTGTAGAGAAGAAGCTGTTCTTGAACCTGGAGGTCACGGTTTTCAGGCTCCTGTAGCTTCTCCCCCATGGTAGCAGCGAGATGAGAGTGTGGCCAGGGTGGTGTGGGTCAGTGAGAGTGTGGCCAGGGTGGTGTGGGTCAGTGAGAGTGTGGCCAGGGTGGTGTGGGTCAGTGAGAGTGTGGCCAGGGTGGTGTGGGTCAGTGAGAGTGTGGCCAGGGTGGTGTGGGTCAGTGAGAGTGTGGCCAGGGTGGTGTGGGTCAGTGAGAGTGTGGCCAGGGTGGTGTGGGTCAGTGAGAGTGTGGCCAGGGTAGTGTGGGTCAGTGAGAGTGTGGCCAGGGTGGTGTGGGTCTCTGATGATGCTGGCTGCCATTTTGAGGCAGCGCCTCCTGTAGATCCCTTCGACGGTGGGGGGGGGGGGGGGGGGGGTTGGGGTGCAGACCACACCAGCATATAAATTGTATATTTAAACAGTGATAGAAAAGTTATGACCAAACATCAAATTTCCATTAGAAATGTTCAGCACCTCCTTCCAGGAAATAGCTTGTTACAGTTCTATTACAATAGACAACAGACAATAGGTGCAGGAGGAGGCCATTCGGCCCTTCGAGCCAGCACCGCCATTCAATGTGATCATGGCTGATCATTCTCAATCAGTACCCCGTTCCTGCCTTCTCCCCATACCCCCTGACTCCGCTATCCTTAAGGGCTCTATCTAAGGCCTTCTGAGGCAGTGAATTCCACAGATTCACAACTCTCTGACTGAAAAAGTTTTTCCTCATCTCCGTTCTAAGTGGCCTATCCCTTATTCTTAAACTGTGTGGCCCCTGTTTCTGGACTCCCCCAACATTGGGAACATGTTTCCTGCCTCTAACGTGTCCAACCCCTTAATAATCTTATATGTTTCGATTAGATCCCCTCTCATTCTCCAAAAGTGTGCTTTTTGCAGCTTTATTGTTAGAACGGTGCTCTGGCTAATCAGTTCATCTCCTTGGGTGATGAATGTGTTTCAGACAGGTCACTATATATTAAACCTGAAGGAGCATTGTTTGAAACCACTTGGGCATGGGGTAATGCTAATGAGCTGCCTATTGTCCCAAGCACAATCATTCACAATGAAGCATAATTAACCCGAGCAAGCAAGGCTGAATGCCCATCCAACTGGTCTGCTCTCCACATCAAGGGCATTCTCAAATTTTAATGTGATTTCGTTCTTGAGTTTTAAAATCTGAGAGGGGAAAGATAGTTCAGTTTCAGTTCAATGCAGTTTAATGTCACGTGTACCGAGGTACAGTGAAAAGCTTTTGTTGCGTGCTAACCAGTCAGCGGAAAGACAATACATGATTACAATCGAGCACGTCCACAGTGCATAGGTACATGATAAGGGGTAGATCATCAGTCTCTTGCCCAGAGTAGGGGAATCGAGGACCAGAGGACATAGGTTCAAGGTGAAGGGGAGAAAATGTAATAGGAATCTGAGGGGTAACTTTTTCACACAAAGGGTGGTGGGTGTATGGAACAAGCTGCCAGAGGAGGTAGTTGAGGCTGGGACTATCCCAATGTTTAAGAAACGGTGAGACAGGTACATGGATAGGACAGGTTTGGAGGGATATGGACCAAACGCGGGCAGGTGGGACTAGTGTAGCTGGGACATTGTTGGCAGGTGTGGGCAAGTTGGGCTGAAGGGACTGTTTCCACACTGTGTCACTCTATGAAGGGCCTGTTTCCACACTATATCACTGTATCACTGTATGAAGGGCCTGTTTCCCCACTATATCACTGTATGAAGGGCCAGTTTCCACACTGTATCACTGTATGAAGGGCCTGTTTCCACACTGTATCACTCTATGAAGGGCCAGTTTCCACACTGTATCACTGTGTGAAGGGCCTGTTTCCACACTGTATCACTGTGTGATGGGCCTGTTTCCTCACTGTATCACTGTATGAAGGGCCTGTTTCCACACTGTATCACTGTATGAAGGGCCAGTTTCCACACTGTATCACTGTATGAAGGGCCTGTTTCCACACTGTATCACTGTATGAAGGGCCTGTTTCCACACTGTATCACTGTATGAAAGGCCAGTTTCCACACTGTATCACTGTATCACTGTATGAAGGGCCTGTTTCCACACTGTATCACTGTATGAAAGGCCAGTTTCCACACTGTATCACTGTATGAAAGGCCAGTTTCCACACTGTATCACTGTATCACTGTATGAAGGGCCTGTTTCCACACTGTATCACTGTATGAAGGCCCTGTTTCCACACTGTATCACTGTATGAGGGACCTGTTGCCACACTGTGTCACTGTATGAAGGGCCTGTTTCCACACTGTATCACTGTATGAAGGGCCTGTTTCCACACTGTATCACTGTATCACTGTATGAAGGGCCTGTTTCCACACTGTATCACTCTATGACTCTGTGGGCGTATTGGGCTCATGTGCCTGTTTCCACACTGTATCACTCTATGAAGGGCCTGTTTCCTCACTGTGTCACTGTATGAAGGGCCTGTTTCCACACTGTATCACTGTATGAAGGGCCTGTTTCCACACTGTATCACTGTATCACTGTATGAAGGGCCTGTTTCCACACTGTATCACTGTATCACTGTATGAAGGGCCTGTTTCCACACTGTGTCACTCTATGACTCTGTGGGCGTATTGGGCTCATGTGCCTGTTTCTGTGCGTTATGATTCTGTGTCTCCAGGTGACTACATCCTTTTTGTGAAGGTAATCGAGTATATAACTTGGCCGTCTACATCATCACTTCACGAAAGATTAAAAAGGAGGAATAAGTTTTGCCACAGCTATTAAATCAAAATTGTACATTCACTATTTCTGAAATGTATTCACCTGACTTGGAATATAGAGCAGTACCCTTCGGCCCACTATGTCCGTGCCGAACTGATCTCCCCTGCTTGCACGCCATCCATATCTCTCCATTCCCTGCATATCCACCTGCCTGTCTAAAAGCCTCTGAAACACCACTATCGTATCTGCCTCCACCACCACCCCTGGCAGCGCGTTCCAGGCCCCCCCTCTGTGTAAAACACCTGCCCCACACATCGCCTTTAAACTTTCCCCCTCTCATCTTAACGCTACACCCCCTCGACTTTCTTTAAATAGCACTGCTATAAATCAGCATCATCGTCGGCGGTCACTGGAAGCGAGTGTGACTGTCCTCTCCATAGGGTCGGACGCCTGTGCGTGACTTTGTTTAACGTGGGGAGACTGGTGCACAGACAGCCACCACACGGTCCGTGACAGATCTGGGTCAGGATCCAGTGGCGTGGAGCCCAAGACGACCGGGGACCCTTTTCTGCCGCAGCCTTCATCCATCGGCCTTCCCAGCCGTTGTGACGTTCCACTAAAGTCAGCCGTCATCCTCCCTCCGCCTGTTCCACCGTTGAGGTCTTGGTTGGATCGCTCTTTGTCAGGGACCTCCCTCCCCCTCGACCTTACCGCCATGGGTGACCCTACCAGGAGCGTAGCTCCAGACGGCATCGCTCTCAGGATCTCAGGACCACACGAGCTTCTCCACCACCACAGTCACGTTTATTCGCACAGGCCCGTAAACCCTCCTCATCACACCAATGTATTTCTGTGCTAAAGCTAACTTGTACCTGGATGGTCCTCACATTCCCTTGGCTGTGCCAGCTACAAACTTTGGTCAGTTTCTTCAGAAAGCTGACTCCCACTTTCCCTCGAAAAGAAAAATATCAAATCAGTTAAATTCCTTCAACAAATGTGGAAAAGAATTCACGTTTATATAACTTTAAACATTTACTACAGGCCAGATTTCAGGTTAGTTGTTGCCAGGACTCAAGGGTCTAGGACAGGTTTAGAAGGATATGGGCCAAATACAGGCAGGTGGGTCTAGTGTAGATGGGACATGTTGGTCGGTGTGTGGGCAAGTTGGTCAGAAAGGCTTGTTTCCACGATGTATGACTCTATGACTTTGTTTTGCCTTATTATGGAAACCTAGTATTAATGATATTAATTTATTGTATTATTGATTATTGTATGTTAATTGTGTGTTATTATGTTTATGGATCTTTGACCTCTAGCAGGTAAGAATCTCACTGTACCATTACAGGTACATATGTCAATTAAACACTTGACTCTGTTGACTCTTGACTACATTAATTCTGCAAGGTTTCAGTTGAAGCTTTGTGTCGCTAAGCTCCGAGATTCCTGACATTCCCCTGAGGCAGCAGGGTGGTCACTGTGGTCTTGGCAGCAGTCAGATGCTGGCAACGTTATTTGTTTACAAGTTCTAGGATTGCCAACTATCTTACTCCCAAATAAAGGACAAGGGGACGTCACCGCCCCACGCCCCACGTGACCTCACCCAGCCAGCGGCCACGTGCTCCCTGCTCCACTAATGGCGGCCGCCCGGGCCAGGAGGTGGGTTGCTACGCAACCTCCGCTAGGTGGCGCCTGGGCCTCCTGGGCCTACAGTGTGCAGGCCTACAGTGTCTGGGCCTATAGTGTCTGGGCCTACAGTGTCCGGGCCTACAGAGTCCAGGCCTACATTGTCCGGACCTACACTGTCCAGACCTACAATGTCCGGGCCTACAGTGTCTGGACCTACTGTGTCCGGGCCTACAGTGTCCGGGCCTACAGTGTCTGGACCTACTGTGTCCGGGCCTACAGTGTCTGGACCTACTGTGTCCGGGCCTACAGTGTCCGGACCTACACTGTCCAGACCTACAATGTCCGGGCCTACAGTGTCTGGACCTACTGTGTCCGGGCCTACAGTGTCCGGGCCTACAGTGTCTGGACCTACTCTGTCCGGGCCTACAGTGTCCGGACCTACACTGTCCAGACCTACAATGTCCGGGCCTACAGTGTCTGGTCCTACAGTGTCCGGACCTACAGTGTCTGGACGTACTGTATCCGGGCCTACAGTGTCCGGACCTACAGTGTCTGGTCCTCCAGTGTCCGAGCCTACAGCGTCCGGGCTTACAACGCCCCCCGGGCCTAATACGGGACAAGGGCGGTCCTGTACGAACAAACCAATTTATCCCAAAATACGGGATGTCCCGGCTAATACGGGACAGTTGGCGACCCTAACAAGTTCCCAGCTATGGGTGCTTTTGCAGACATTTCCATTGGTGTACAACATGCTTTGGAGAATGAAGATGGAGTGGGTGGGCAAATGAAGATAGAGTAGGTGGAGAACAACAAGCTGCTGGAGGAGACTGGCCAAGAGTTCACAGTAGGTCAAAGTCCCCAAGACCTTCAAAGTAAACCTTCCCCTGATAATGATCAGGCTTCTGAACGGCCCTTCCATAAGCTAGGGCACTGTCCGATTCACCTCTAACCCATTGCGGACGTTGGACTTTGTCTCTGGAACTGATGCGCTACGATGCTGAGAACTATATTCTGCACTCTGTATCTTCCCCTTTGCTCCACCTGTTGTACCTGAGTTTGACTTGATTGTATTTAGGTAGGGTATATCTGATCTGATTGGACAGCACGCGAAACAGAGCTTTTCACTGTACCTCGTTACACTTGGCAATAATAAGCCTGAGCAATTTGTGAAACACAGTGTTTTAGTTTAGGCCACTCCCTCTTCTCCCCTCTCCCATCGGGCAAGAGGTACAGAAGTGTGAAAACGCACACCTCCAGATTCAGGGAGAGTTTCTTCCCAGCTGTTATCAGGCAACTGAACCATCCTACCACCAGTTGGAGAGTGCATTTGGAGATACTCAAACTATTTGTAATCGGACTCTACTGGATGATCTTGCACTAAATGTTGTTCCTTTTATCCTGTATCTGTACACCGTAAATGGCTCGATTGTAACCTTGCGTTGTCTTTCCGCTGACTGGTTAGCACGCAACAAAAGCTTTTCACTGTACCTCGGTACACGTGACAATAAACTACACTAAGCTAAACTAAACTAAACTAAACTAATATTAAGCAATGTGTGTAGGAAGGAACTGCAGATGCAGGTTTACACCGAAGATGGACACAAAATGCTGGAGTAACTCAGTGGGCCCGGCAGCATCTGTGGAGAACATGGATAGGTGACGTTTCACAGAGTGCTGGAGTAACTCAGCGGGTCAGGCAGCATCTGTGGAGATAAAGGAAGAGGTGATGTTTTGAGTCGCGACCCTTCTTCAGACTGAAAGTAGAGGGGGGGGGGGGGGGGAAACTGGAGGTGGGAAAAGGCCAGAGCAAAAACCTAATGCTAAGCAACGTGTCAAGTTGTTTGGTGTCAGGAAAGAAACGTTTGTGGCACCTTTACAAACTACAACTGCACCATTTGAGTGCAGTGCGGTATAAAGAGACGCACATTTTGCTTGGCGCTCTGACGCATTGGGACGGACATCGTAGCTGATGTATTTGCAAGCCCCTGCAGATTGCTGTCCACAGGAGGTGAGTGAGACTCTCACAGAGATGTAAGTACCTTTCACCCTGTCACGCCGGTGAGCGGCA
>NC_135965.1:48105748-48163248 GCF_053455715.1 Rhinoraja longicauda
AGTTTAGAAGGATGAGAGGGGATCTTATCGAGATGTATAAAATTATAAAGGGACTGGACAAGCTAAATGCAGGAAAAGTGTTCCCAATGTTGGGGGAGTCCAGAACCAGGGACCACACAGTCTAAGAATAAAGGGGAGGCCATTTAAAAATGAGGTGAGAAGAAACTTTTTCACCCAGAGAGTTGGTATTTGTGGAATTCTCTGCCACAGAGGGCAGTGGAGGCCAATTCACTGGATGAATTTAAAAGAGAGCTAGATAGAGCTCTAGGGGCCAGTGGAATCAAGGGATATGGGGAGAAGGCAGGCACGGGTTACAGATTGTGGATGATCAGCCATGATCACAATGAATGGCGGTGCTGGCTCGAAGGGCCGAATGGCCTCCTCCTGCATCAATTTTCTATATTTCTATCAAAGCAGACAATGTTTAAGGAAATGTAGAACGGTTCTTTGTAAACTGAGGGGAAGGTGACAACGAGGCCCACAATCAGTAATATTTAATCGGGACAGTAGAACTAGTCGGAGAACTAGGATGTGGGAGGACAGAGTTATATTTAAATCCCACATTTCCGCAGAAGTAATTGTTGTACCAAAAGGCACTATTTCCATTTCTACGAGAGTCTTCGATCCACACAGCACAGAATTGCACCCTTCAGTCCAACTTGCCAGTGGAGGCCAATTCTCCGAATGCATTCAAGAGAGAGCTAGATAGAGCTCTTAAGGATAGCGGAGTCAGGGGGTATGGGGTGAAGGCAGGAACGGGGTACTGATTGAGAATGATCAGCCATGATCATATTGAATGGTGGTGCTGGCTCGAAGGGCCGAATGGCCTACTCCTGCACCTGTTGTCTATTGTCTATTGCCCACACCAACCAAAATGCCCCATCGACACTAGTCCCACCTGTTTGGCCTTCATCCCTCCAAACCTGTCCTAGGTTTACTAGGTTACTAGGTTAAGAGCTAGATAGAGCTCTTAAGGATAGCGGAGTCAGGGGGTACGGGGAGAAGGCAGGAACAGGGTACTGATTGAGAATGATCACGTTGAATGGCGGTGCTGGCTCGAAGGGCCGAATGGCCTAATCCTGCACCTATTGTCTATTGTCTATCCATTTAGATGCTGTATTTATAGTTAGTTCTTGACTGCAATAACTTGGTTGGTAGATTAGATTTAACTTGTCAAAATAAATTCTCGAGAGACTGATGTTGCAATGTAATCATGAATTTTAATATAAGCACGTAAAATTCCAATCTCTGCATAAACCTCCCGACTGAAACACTTAATTTCCTATTACCACGTTTTCAGTCACATTTCTGTGTTAACATTTCCAATTATTAGGGCTGGGTGTCAATGTTTATAATGGGAATTGGCTTCATAATTTGTCAGGATTATTTTAATAGAACCGTAAAATATAGTGCAGTACAGCACAGCATAAGATCATCAGTGATAGGAGCAGAATTAGGCCATTCGGCCCATCAAGTCTACTCCGCCATTCAAACATGGCTGATCTATCTCTCCCTCCTGACCCTATTCTCCTGCCTTCTCCCCATAACCCCTGACACCCGCACTAATCAAGAATCTATCTATCTAAATTTGCAGATGATACTAAGTTGGGGGGTAGTGTGAATTGTGAGGAAGATGCAATTAGGCTGCAGGGTGACTTGGACAGGTTGTGTGAGTGGGCGGATACATGGCAGATGCAGTTTAATGTAGATAAGTGTGAGGTTATTCACTTTGGAAGTAAGAATAGAAAGGCAGATTATTATCTGAATGGTGTCAAGTTAGGAGGAGGGGGAGTTCAACGAGATCTGGGTGTCCTAGTGCATCAGTCAATGAAAGGAAGCATGCAGGTACAGCAGGCAGTGAAGAAAGCCAATGGAATGTTGGCCTTCGTAACAAGAGGAGTTGAGTATAGGAGCAAAGAGGTCCTTCTACAGTTGTACCGGGCCCTGGTGAGACCGCACCTGGAGTACTGTGTGCAGTTTTGGTCTCCAAATTTGAGGAAGGATATTCTTGCTATGGAGGGCGTGCAGCATAGGTTCACTAGGTTAATTCCCGGAATGGCGGGACTGTCGTATGTTGAAAGGCTGGAGCGATTGGGCTTGTATACACTGGAATTTAGAAGGATGAGGGGGGATCTTATTGAAACATATAAGATAATTAGGGGATTGGACACATTAGAGGCAGGAAACATGTTTCCAATGTTGGGGGAGTCCAGAACAAGGGGCCACAGTTTAAGAATAAGGGGTAGGCCATTTAGAACGGAGATGAGGAAGAACTTTTTCAGTCAGAGAGTGGTGAAGGTGTGGAATTCTCTGCCTCAGAAGGCAGTGGAGGCCAGTTCGTTGGATGCTTTCAAGAGAGAGCTGGATAGAGCTCTTAAGGATAGCGGAGTGAGGGGGTATGGGGAGAAGGCAGGAACGGGGTACTGATTGAGAGTGATCAGCCATGATCGCATTGAATGGCGGTGCTGGCTCGAAGGGCTGAATGGCCTACTCCTGCACCTATTGTCTATTGTCTATTGTCTGCCTTAAAAATATCCACTGACTTGGCCTCCACAGCCTTCTGTGGCAAAGAATTCCACGGATTCACCACCCTCTGACTAAAGAAATTCCTCCTCATCTCCTTCCTAAAAGAACGTCCTTTAATTCTGAGGCTGTGACCTCTGGTCCTAGACTCTCCCACTAGTGGAAACATCCTCTCCACATCCACTCTATCCAGGCCTTTCACTATTCTATACGTTTCAATGAAGTCCCCCCTCATTCTTCTAAACTCCAGCGAGTACAGGCCCAGTGCTGACAAACGCTCATCGTAGGTTAACCTACTCAATCCTGGGATGGTTCTTGTAAACCTCCTCTGGACCCTCTCCAGAGCCAGCACATCCTTCCTCAGATATGGGGCCCAAAACCGCTCACAATGCTCCAAATCTGACCGGTGCCTTACATCCCTGAGCGGTTTTGGGCCCCATATCTGAGCATTACATCCCTGTTTTTGTATACACGCCCTCTTGAAATAAATGCCAGCGTTGCGTTTGCTTTCTTTACTGCCGCTCCGCTTTCCTCCCACACTCCGAATACGTGCAGGTTTGTAGGTTAATTGGCTTGGTGCAAAAGTTGCAGATTAACTTTTGGGGACTCCTGCACCAGCACTCCCAAGTCCGTTGGCACCTTCGATTTCTGGATTCTCCCCCCATTTAGAAACTTAAAATACAATTTCAGTACAGCACAGGAACAGGCCCTTCGGCCCAGAATGCCAGTCCCAGAGTGCTGGCGTGTTCTGTTGCGGTTTTTTATTTCTAGCTCAGTTGCAATGCGACACTAACTTGCTTTGCTGTGACCTGCGGGAAGTGAATAATCTGCCGCTGCATGCTTCCTTCCATGTGATGTTATTATTCGCTTAACTGCAGTTAGCAAGATGGCCAGTGGGTGACACGGTGGCGCAGCGGTAGAGTTGCTGCCTCACAGCGCTGGAGACCCGGGTTCAATCCTGACCTCCGGTGCTGTCTGCACTCATTCACATGTTTAAACTGGAATGTTGAATTCTTAATGTTTTAATGTTTATGCTTTATTATTAATTGTTCGTGTTGTTACTTGCGAGCGGAGCAACCAAGGCACATTCCTTGTATGCGTATATACTTGGCCAATAAACGTATTCATTCATTCATTCATTCATTTATTCACACAGAGTTTGCACGTTCTCCCCGTGACCTGCGTAGGTTTTCTTCGGGCGCTCCGCTTTCCTCCCACACTCCGAATACGTGCAGGTTTGTAGGTTAATTGGCTTGGTGTAAATGTAAAATTGTCCCTGGTGTGTGTAGGACAGTGTTAGTGCACGGGGATCGCTGGTCGGCGTGGACTCGGTGGGCCGAAGGGCCTGTTTCCGCGCTGTATCTCTAAAACTAAACCAAACCAAGTACTGGGAGCTGGGGAAGGCTGTGGATCTGTGGAGCGTTCCCTTGCAAGGTAAATGGTGCAAGCAGGGTTCAAGGTGTCACGTCAATGATGGGGAAAGAACACTTCAACTTTATAAGACCGGAAACGATACTTTTATTAAAACGAGGATAACACGCCACAAAACCAACCAGCGGTGAGTCTGCACAACGACCCAACTGAACACTGAACCAAGTTGTCAGCCCAAAGAGACCACTCCCTCCACAGATGTGGCACGGTGGCGCAGCGGTAGAATTGCTGCCTCACAGCGCCGGAGACCCGGGTTCCATCCTGACCTCGGGAACTGTCCGCACGGAGTTTGTACGTTCACTCTGTGACCTGCGTGGGTTTTCTCCGGGTGCTCCGGTTTCCCCCCGCACTCCAGGGACTCGCAGGTTTGTAGGTTAATTGGCTCCTGTAAATTGTGCAGGATCATCTTCTTCTTCTTCTCCTGCTTCTTGCGCGCGGCGTGCACAGCCTAAAGTTGTAGGCCGAGGGTAGACATCCAGGGCCAGGGCAGCATCAGTTGCTGGATGAATTGCCTTGATGCCACCAGGGAAATGCCTCCAGATGGGAGATTGCCACCTTCACATGGTCCACTAATGCAATCAGCCCGACGTGCACGATCTAAGCGTGTAGGATGGAACTAGTGCACGGGCGATTGTTGGTCGGTGTGGACTCGGTGGGCCTGTTTCCACACTGTATATCTGAACTAAACTAAACTAACGATGTCGTCTGAGCCACTGAGTACCTGTAATACTTTGTATTGTGCTCACGATTCCAGCACCTGCAGTCTCTTGTGATTCCAAAAGGTGCCATAGTTTAGTTTAGTTCAGTTCAGAGGTACAGCGCGGAAACAGGACAAACAGCCCAGCGAGTCTGTGCTGACCAGCGATCACCCCGCACACTAACACTATCCCACACACACACACTAGGGACCATTTATAGTTATACCATGCCAATTAGCCCACTGTCTCACAGCGCCAGAGACCCGGGTTCACCATTCATTCGACTACGGGTGCTGTCCGTGTGGAGTTTGCACGTTCTCTCCGTGATTTGCGTGGGTTTTCTCCGAGATCTTCGGTTTCCTCCCACACTCCAAAGACGTGCAGGTTTGTAGGTTAATTGTCTGTGCAAATGTAAAAATTGTCCCTAGTGGGTGTAGTCGGGCACTCTGGTTTCCTTGTGGGTAGTGAGGTCAGTACCTAAGGGTTGCCAACTTCCTCACTCCCAAATACGGGACAAGGTGACATCACCGCCCCGCGCCCCACGTGACCTCACCCAGCCAGCGGCCACGTGCTCCCGCTCTGCCAATGGTGGCCGCCCGGGCCGGGAGGCGGGTTGCTATGCAACCCCCATTAAGTGAACACACTCGGCCCCGCTCCCCGAACACACTCTGTCAGCCTACACTGTCCCTGCCTACAGCGGCCCGCGGGCGGTCCCGTACGGGACAAACCAATTTAGCCCAAAATACTGTCTTGGCCAACTGTCCCAGCTAATAGGAGACAGTTGGCAACCCTATCAGTACCTGTGACGGGCTGGGTCTCCTTTGCTTTATCCGAGGTACAGTGAAAAGCTTTTGTTGCGTGCTAACCAGTCAGCGGAAAGACAAGACATGATTACAATCGATGTGAATTATGGCAGTAAGTAGCATTGGAGAACGTTTTAAAACATTAACTTCATTCCTTATCTCCTCCTTTCTTTCGTGCTTCTTTCTGGACTCCAAACGCTTCTCTGATTTGAATCTAATTGAGAGCACCTGGTTCACACTGTCAGGGTCAGACCAGACACTGTGGGCTAACATTCTATCACATCGCCCAACGTTTATGTACCACAGACAAAGGAATTTAATTTAATCCTGATCACCAGACACTTGATGTCTGTAGTCGAGCAATTCAGAACACATGACAAGCAACAACCTGCCCTGTCTAATGACTTCAGTTCCAGTTTAGTTTATTGTCACGTGTACCGAGGTACAGTGAAAAGCCTTTGTTGCGTGCTAACCAGTCAGCGGAAAGACAATACGTGATTACAATCGAGCTGCGGCACGGTGGCGCAGCGGTAGAGTTGCTGCCTTACAGTGAATGCAGCGCCGGAGACCCGGGTTCGATCCTGACTACAGGCGCCGTCTGTATGGAGTTTGTACGTTCTCCCCGTGACCTGCGTGGGTTTTCTCCGAGATCTTCGGTTTCCTCCCACACTCCAAAGACGTGCAGGTTTGTAGGTTAATTGTCTGTGCAAATGTAAAAATTGTCCCTAGTGGGTGTAGGATAGTGTTAATGTGCGGGGATCGCTGGGCGGCGCGGACCTGGTGGGCCGAAGGGCTTGTTTCTGCGCTATATCTCTAAAAAAAATGTTACGGTGTACAGTTACATGATAAGGGAATAATGTTTAGTGCAAGGTAAAGCCAGCAAAGTCTGATCAATGATAGTCCAAGGGCCACCAATGAGGCAGATAGTAGTTCAGCACTGCTCTCTGGTTGTGGAAGGGTGGTTCCGTTGTGTAGGAGAGAACTGCAGAGGCTGGTTTAAATCGAAGGTAGACACAAAATGCTGGAGTAACTCAGCGGGACAGGCAGCATCTCTGGAAGAGAAGGAATGGGTGACGTTTCGTGTCGAGAAGAAGAATCTCCACCCGAAACGTCAGCCATTCCTTCTCCCCAGGATGGTTCAGTTACCTGATAACAGCTGGGAAGAAACTGTCCCTGAATCTGGAGGTGAGTGTTTTCACATTTCTTCACACTGATCATATTTTTTAATGTGAAAACACTTCTTCACGAACCTACCATGTATATTTCTAAGGTATCACAAAATGCTGGAGTAACTCAGCGGGTCAGGCAGCATCTAGGAGAGAGGGAATGGGTGACGTTTTGGGTCGAGACCCTTCTTCAGACTGATGTCAGGGACGGGGCGGACATCCGTCCTAAACTCCTAAACCCCAGCGAGTACGGGCCCAGTGCCGTCAAACGCTCATCGTATGCTAACCCACTCATTCCTGGGATCGTTCTTGTAAACCTCCTCTGGACCCTCTCCAGAGCCAGCATATCCTTCCTCAGGTACCTTACTACGTTAATTCCCGGAATGGCGGGACTGTCGTATGTTGAAAGACTGGAGCGACTAGGCTTGTATACATTGGAATTTAGAAGGATGAGAGGGGATCTTATCGAAACGTATAAGATTATTAAGGGGTTGGACACGTTAGAGGCAGGAAACATGTTCCCAATGTTGGGGGAGTCCAGAACCAGGGGCCACAGTTTAAGAATAAGGGGTAAGCCATTTAGAACGGAGATGTGGAAAAACTTTTTCAGTCAGAGAGTTGTGCATCTGTGGAATTCTCTGCCTCAGAAGGCAGTGGAGGCCAATTCTCTGAATGCATTCAAGAGAGAGCTGGATAGAGCTCTTAAGGATAGCGGAGTCAGGGGGTATGGGGAGAAGGCAGGAACGGGGTACTGATTGTGGATGATCAGCCATGATCACATTGAATGGCGGTGCTGGTTCGAAGGGCCGAATGGCCTACTCCTGCACCTATTGTCTATTGTGTCTTGTCTATATGGGGCCCAGAATTGCTCACAATACTCCAAATGGGGCCTGACCAGTATTACATTCCTTTTTTTTTTGTATTCCAGCCTTACTGAAATAAATGCTAGCATTGCATTTGCCTTCCTTGCTACCGATTCGACTTGCAGAAGAACCTTCGGGGAATCCTCCACCAGCCCTCCCAAGTCCCTGTGACCCTCCTATTTGTGGATTCTCTCCTTGTTTGGAAAATAGCCTTCCTTCAGCGGTCTCACAGTGTGTAACAGTGACAAGAAGATAAATATATAAGTTGGAGAGGACGAATCTAAAAGCAGTGTCTTGCAATAAGTTACCAAGCAATACCACGGTTTACTGAACAAAAAGAATCCATGACATTTGCCCACGAAACTTGCGAGGAGATTTCTGCTTTCAGGTTATTGATAAAGCAGCTATTTTACTAACAAGTGGCTTGTGGCATGATTTAACATAGCAATCAGCCCTGCAATCCCAGAGACAAACCCCAGACCAAAGTTAGCTCGGGTCACTATGACCCTCCGCTGCACATAGTCTCCCCAGAGTTTCAGTTAAACACCGCTCAAAGATCACCAATCCCTCCTTGATATATGCGCTGATTTTGGATTTATATGTAAACGCGGCTGAAAGGCAAGGCGGTTATTTTTTGCCACACGCTGTCAATCTTCCACACAATTACCTCGAAAGGGGGAAGAGAAACATTGCTTAACTTTGTTGTTGGAGGAAAAATAATCCTCCACTTGTGCATTGGGAAAGTTAAATGTGTGTCGTGAATTGTGGCTGGAGTTACAACTGAATTAGTACCGGGGCAGCACGGTGGCGCAGCAGCAGAGTTGCTGCCTTACAACGAATGCAGCGCCGGAGACTCAGGTTCGATCCTGACTACGGGCGCCGTCTGTACGGAGTTTGTACGTTCTCCCCGTGACCTGCGTGGGTTTTCTCCGAAATCTTCAGTTTCCTCCCACACTCCAAAGACGTACAGGTTTGTAGGTTAATTGGCTGGGCAAAATGTAAAAAAAATTGTCCCTAGTGGGTGTAGGATAGTGTTAGTGTGCGGGGATCGCTGGGCGGCGCGGACCCGGTGGGCCGAAGGGCCTGTTTCTGCGCTGTATCTCTAAATCTAAATCTAATTGGCTTGGTGTAAATGTAAAACTGTCCCCAGTGTGTGTGTGTAGGACAGTGTTAGTGTGGTTTGTGGAGTTGCCTTTACACAGTAATGTTAGGATTGAAGAGAGAGGAAGAAACAGCAAAAGCCTCTGGAATGTTCCACAATATGAGACCCTGTTGCTCGGATTTCCAGCAACTCTTGAAAAATTCCAGGCGTCACGGACAGGAATCGGAGCTGGAAAAACTCACGTGTTGAAAAGCTCACAGCAACGATCCCGGGAATGATTCAAGATTCAAGATCAATTTATTGTCACACGCACCAATTAAGGTACAGTGAAATTTGAGTTACCATACAGCCATACTAAGTGAAAAGCAACAAGACACACAGCCACATAAAGCAAAATTTAACGTGACCATTCACCACAGCGGATTGTACACTCCTCACTGTGATGGAAGGTGATAAAGTTCAATCATCTACCACCTTGTGGGTTAACCTACGATGAGCTTTTGTCGGCACTGGCCCTGTACTCGCTGGAGTTTAGAAGAATGAGGGGGGCCCTCATTGAAACGTACAGAATAGTGAGCGGCCTGGATAGAGTGGATGTGGAGAGGATGTTTCCACTAGTGGGAGAGTCTAGGACTAGAGGGCACAGCCTCAGAATTAAAGGACGCTCTTTTAGGAAGGAGACGAGGATGAACTTCTTCAGTCAGAGGACGGTGAATCTGTGGAATTCTTTGCCGCAGACGGCTTTGGAGGCCAAGTCAATGGATATATTTGAGGCAGAGATAGATAGATTGTTGATTAGTGCGGGTGTCAGGGGTTATGGGGAGAAGGCAGGAGAATGGGATTAGGAGGGAGAGATAGATCAGCCATGATTGAATGGAGGAGTAGACTTGATGGGACAAACTGTCAAACACCTAAACAGGTTATAACTGAGGTCACCTCATGTTTCTAAAACTCCAGGGAATATTGCCCCCCTTCGACTCAATTAATCAGGCATTTGTAAGTAGGTGAGCAGTCTGGGACTCTATTCTATGGAGCACAGAGGTTGAGGGGTGATCTTATAGAGGTGCATAAAATCATGAGAGGAATAGATCGGGTAGACGCACAGAGTCTCTTGCCCAGAGTAGGGGAATCGAGGACCAGAGGACACAGGTTCAAGATGAAGGGGAAGGAATTTAATAGGAATCCGAGGGGTGACTTTTTCACACAGAGGGCGGTGGGTGTATGGAACGAGCTGCCAGAGGAGGTAGTTGAGGCTGGGACTATCCCAACGTTTAAGAAACAGTTAGACAGGTACATGGATAGGACAGGTATGGAGGGATATGGACCAAATGCAGGCAGGTGGGACTCGTGTAGATGGCCAGTGTGGGCAAGTTGGGCCGAAGTGCCTGTTTCCACGCTGTATCACTCTGTGACTCTATGACTCTATGACACCTCTGCTGAAAGGAGACAAACCGTGTCCAAAACACTTCATGAGTTAAACAACCACGAATGATGCATTTAAGCCTTTGAGGTGTTCCGACATGCACCTGCACACACGTTTTTCTCTAAGTTCACCTGAGATACATAAAACCAGCTGTTAATCCAGCTGCTGTGCAATGTATTTAAAGACAGGAGCTATCTGTAAATAAACGTGGACGGTAGGCTCGGTCTAGATACTCCCGGAAATACTTCATTATGTGAAGGTGCAACAAATAATTGAAACCTTAACTTATATTAACGGTACGGTGGCGCAGCAGCAGACGTGCCACCTTGCATCGAATGCAGCGCCGGAGACCCGGGTTCCATCCCGACTACTGCCGCTGTCTGTACGGAGTTTGCACGTTCTCCCCGTGACCTGCGTGGGTTTTCTCCGAGATCTTCGATTTCCTCCCACACTCCAAAGACGTGCAGGTTTGTAGGTTAATTGACTTTGGTTTGTATACTCGGTATAATTGTAAATTGTCCCTACTGTGTGTAGGATAGTGTTAGTGTGCGGGGATCGCTGGTCGACGCGGGCTCGGTGGGCCGAAGGGCCTGTTTCCGTGCTGTATCTCTAAAGTAAATATTCAGCAGGGTGTACAAGATCATGAAGGGCACTGATGAAGTGAACGCTCACAGTCCTTTACCCAGGGTAGAGAATTCTAAAACTAGAGGGCACAGGCTAAAGGTGAGAGGGGGGAGATTTAAGGGAGACCTCAGGGGCAACTTTTTCACAGAGGGTAGTCCGAATCTGGAACGAGCTGCCAGAGGAAGCTGCAGAAACGGATGCAATGACAACTTTTAAAAGACATTTGGACAGATATACGGATAGGAAGGCTTTGGAGGGCTATGGGCCAAATGCAGGAAGATGGGACTAGGCCAGTATGCCAACTTGGCCGGCATTGGCAAGGTGGGCTGAAGGTACGGTTGCCAACTGTCCCGTATTAGCCGGGACACCCCGTATTTTGGGCTAAATTGGTTTGTCCCATACGGGACCACCCTTGTCCCGTATTCGGCCCGCGCGCCGCTGTCAGCCGGGACAGTGTAGGCTAACGGAGTGTGTTCGCCTAGCGGAGGTTGCGTAGCAACCCGCCTCCCGGCCCGGGCGGCCGCCGTTGGTGGAGCGGGAGCACGTGGCCGCTGGCTGGGTGAGGTCACGTGGGGCGCCACCCTTTGTCCCTTATTTGGGAGCGAGGAAGTTGGCAACACCTACTAATACGGGACAAGGGCGGTCCCGTACGGGGACAAACTAATTTAGCCCAAAATACGGGATGTCCCGGCTAATACGGGACGGTTGGCGAACCCTAGCTGTGCAGTACATTTTCAACACGCAAGTCCCATTCATCTGTCTCTAAGACAAATCGCAGTGCGTGCCCACGACTGAGGCAGTCATTAACATTCTTCAACAGCCTCCGCCAGCAAGTCCACTTGAAAGCACTTCAATTTCAGGCCAACAGTTGTACAAAAATGTGAACGTATTTTCTGTGCGAGTGCTCCTTTTTTGAGAGGCTTATGAACGGCTCGCATTGGAGCCGAGGGACTCCACATCCACACGAACAACAAAAGGACAAAGCAAAATAAGGGCGGCACGGTGGCGCAGCGGTAGAGCTGCTGCCTCACGGCGCCACAGACCCTGGTTCGATCCTGACCACGGGTGCCGTCTGTATGGAGTTTGTACGTTCTCCCCGTGACCTGCGTGGGTTTTCTCCGGGTGCTCCGGTTTCCTCCCACACTCCAAAGACGTACAGGTTTGCAGGTTAATTGGCTTCGGTAAAATTATAAATCGCCCCTCGTGTGTGCGGGATAGTATTGGCGCGCGGGGATCGCTGGTCGGTACGGACTCGGTGGGCCGAAGGGCCTGTTTCCGCGCTGTATCTCTAAACTCAACTAAACAAATAAAAAAAAACTAAAATAATTCAGATGCTTATTCTTTTTTGCCAAAGACCTATGTCCAGGACACTTTAAACTTTATACCTTCTTGTTAACAAGTACACGTTAAAATAAATTAAATAGCCTTTGAAACAGAATGCATTTGTACATTAATTAAGATTTTGATCTTTAAGGACGGAACAGCAAATGAATAGATGTTGAGAGAAATGCTTGAGGATTTACTGTAAGTGAGTGACTACAACTCATCAAAAATGAATAGATTGGATCAGGTCATTGTCGTATGCAAAAGTTTAAAGGAGAATGGCGGAGGCATTTCTTTTACATAGTGGTGGGGCAGATACGGTTAAGTTAGTTGAGTTAGTTTAATTTATCGCAGAGAATTGTGGACGCAGCCCAGACCATCACACAAACCAACCTCCCTCCCACTGACTCCATCTACACCTCACGCTGCCTCGGCAAGGCCAGCAGCACAATCAAGGACCAGTCTCACTCCTGGCCACTCCCTCTTCTCCCCTCTCCCATCGGGTCAAGAGGTACAGAAGTGTGAAAATGCACACCTCCAGATTCAGGGACAGTTTCTTCCCAGCTGTTATCAGGCAACTGAACCATCCTACCACAACCAGAGAGCAGTGCTGAACTACTATCTACTTCATTGGTGACCCTCGAACTATCCTTGATCGGACTTTGCTAGCTTTACCTCGCACTAAACGTTATTCCCTTATCATGTATCTGTACACTGTAAATGGCTTGTAGACAATAGACAATATCAGACAATTGTGCAGGAGTAGGCCATTCGGCCCTTCGAGCCAGCACCACCATTCAATGTGATCATGGCTGATCATTCTCAATCAGTACCCGTTCCTGCCTTCTCCCCATATCCCCTATCTTTAAGAGCTCTATCTAGCTCTCTCTTGAATGCATTCAGAGAATTGGCCTCCACTGCCTTCTGAGGCAGAGAATTCCACAGATTCACAACTCTCTGACTGAAAAAGTTTTTCTTCATCTCAGTTCTAAATGGCCTACCCCTTTTTCGTAAACTGTGGCCCCTGGTTCTGGACTCCCCCAACATTGGGAACATGTTTCCTGCCTCTAACGTGTCCAATACCTTAATAATCTTATATGTTTCAATAAGATCCCCTCTCAACCTTCTAAATTCCAGTGTAATCACATATTGTCTTTCCGCTAACTGGATAGCATACAGCAAAAGGTTTTCACTGTACCTCGGTACACATGACAATAAACTACACTGAACTGAACTGTCGTGTGTACTGAGCTACAGTGAAATTATTGTTGTTCCTTGCTATACTGCCAGCGGATAGACTGTACATGATTACAATCAAGCTTTCCACAGTGTACAGATGCAGGATAAAGGGAATCACGTTTAGTGCAAGATAAAGTCCAGTAAAGTCCGATTAAAGATTGTCCGAGGGTCTCCAAAGATGGTAGATGGTAGCTCAGGACCGCTCTCTAGTTGGTGATAGGATGGTTCAGTTGCCTGATAACAGCCGGGAAGAAACTGTCCCTGAATCTGGAGGTGTGTGCGTTTTCACACTTCTGTACCTCTTGCCCGATGGTAGAGGGGAGAAGAGGGAGTGGCCGGGGTGAGACTGGTCCTTGATTGTGCTGCTGGCCTTGCCGAGGCAGCGTGAGGTGTAGATTGAGTCAATGGAAGGGAGGTTGGTGTGTTTGATGGGCTGGGCTGCTGGCCTTGCCGAGGCAGCGTGAGGTGTAGATGGAGTCGGTGGAAGGGAGGTCGGTTTGTGTGATGGTCTGGGCTGCGTCCCCAATCCTCCGCAGTTTCTTGCGGTCTTGGATGGAGCTGTTCCCAAACCGTGCTGTGATGCGTCCCGATAAAGCGCATCTGTAGAAGTTGGGGAGAGTTGTGGCGGACATGTCGAACTTCCTAAGCCTTCTAAGGAAGTAGAGGCGTTGGTCTGCTCTGGCACGCGGATAGGCGGGGAATGTATGGATATGGATCACATACGGGCAGAAATCCATTGAACTTGGCATCATGTACAGCACAAACATTGTGGGCCGAATGGCCTGTTCCGTGCAGTAACGTCCTATGTTCCATGTTGAGACATTGAGATTTAGTTTAGTTTAGAGACTCAGCGTGGAAACAAGGGCCTTATTTGTTCTCTTAAAGTTCTGAATAAAGTTTATTTTTGGGGGGAAAAAGGGCGGAGGGATGATATGATCTCTTCTTTCATCTCAACACACTGCATCGCAGTTTATATTATAACATAAAAATGAAAGCAAAAAGTTCTAAGGTCAAAAGCCGCGATTTCTTTTGAACTCCAAACGTCCAGTCGAACGAGGACTGATGCCCACAAACCGGTTGCAGTATTTTTGAGTTCAGTGAATGCTGTTTGACCTTTTCACCAGGAGAAGAGATGATCCTTCAGATTTCTAATATTAGTTAAAAGAAAATGCACATGCCTTCATTTGAACTTTAGTCGATCGGTTCAGGACCTGCATGTTAATTAAGATTAAAGAGGTGATAAGCAGAAACTCCTGAATCTAGTTTAAACAAAACCGTTTAAAAAATATATATATATCACTGTCTTTTGAAACAACCCAAGAATATTTCGTACTCAAAAGGGTTAAGGAGAAAAATATTTATCCTCCAGATGATTTGGCAACCACAAATACTCCAAATGGCTTTTATTTCCTCTCAATTTGTTTTTAATACATGCATAGCTGACCCTTGGCTAAACATTTTCAGAGTCTCCTGTTTTATCTTGAAGGAACTCCTATTCATTGCAGGAGGAATATCACCTGCCTTTCATTTTCCGTCTCCACCATCATACCCAAAACAAAGAGAACTCAGAAAAGATTGTATATTTCTTTCTCGAGTGAAATTCTATTTTAAGATTATTCCTTAATTGAACACACATTGAAAGATATTGAAGCCCATCAAAAGATACTTGAACCAGCGAGTACTTTTATCAAATTAACAGATCATTTTTGTAGATTTGATGTACTTAGCTGCAGGGATTAACTTTTATTTGCCTGGGTAGATTTTGCAGATAGTTCGTGCAGAGTCGTTTTTCTACGAACAGACAATCATAGTTAAAGTCGAAGCACTCTCCCCTCCCCTCCCCTCCCCTCCCCTCCCCTCCCCTCCCCTCCCCTCCCCTCCCCTCCCCTCCCCTCCCCTCCCCTCCCCTCCCCTCCCCTCCCCTCCCCTCCCCTCCCCTCCCCTCCCCTCCCCTCCCCTCCCCTCACCTCCCCTCCAAGAAGTTTCTGTGCACAATGCTTGACTCCAGCTACCACCCCCCAGCTTGGAGTTGTGCCAGGGTGGGAGACACATTTGGACCGAGTGCATGTTTTCAGCTGGGTTTAGGGTTGCCGACTTCCTCGCTCCCAAATACGGGACAAGGTGACGTCACCGCCCTGCGCCCCACGTGACCTCACCCAGCCAGTGGCCACGTGCTCCCGCTCCACCAATTGCGGCCGCCCAGGCCAGGAGGCGGGTTAATCCACATCCTCCGACAGGCGAACACACTCGGCCCCGCTCCCCGAACACACTCCGTTAGCTTACACTGTCCGGGTCTACAGTGTCTGGGCCTACAGTGACCCCCGGGCCTACAGTGTCCGGGCCTACAGTGTCCGGGCCTACAGTGACCCCCGGGCCTACAGTGTCCGGGCCTACAGTGTCTGGGCCTACAGTGAACCCGGGCCTACAGTGTCCGGGCCTACAGTGTCTGGGCCTACCGTGACGCCCGGGCCTACAGTGTCCGGGTCTACAGTGTCTGGGCCTATAGTGACCCCCGGGCCTACAGTGGCCGGGCCTACAGTGTCTGGGCCTACAGTGATCCCCAGGTCTACAGTGTCCGGGCCTACAGTGTCCGGGCCTACAGTGTCCGGGTCTACAGTGTCTGGGCCTACAGTGACCCCCGGGCCTACAGTGTCCGTGCCCAGTGTCTGGGCCTACAGCGACCCCCGGGCCTACAGTGTCCGTGCCTACAGTGCCCCCCCCCCCCCCCCAGGCCTAATGCGGGACAAGGGCGATCCCATACGGGACACACAAATTTAGCCCAATGTCTGGGATGTCCCGGCTAATAGGGGACAGATGGCAACCCTAGCTGGGTTTGTGAACTTGTGGAGTTACAGTATGTGCACAGGCAGGCTGATGGAAGCACCGCCAGGTTAAGCAGCAACCAACTATAAACAGATGCCAACCACCAGAACTTACTTACATTGAAACAAATAGTTTGGGATGAAACCTTGGCCCCCGACTGTTAACAGTTAGAGAAAGAGGAGCTGTTTGTGAAACCCGCTTCAGGGTTTGCACCAATGCCAAAGCTTTGGAATTTTTATTTTCTCATTCCGTAAGTTTAACTCAAATCGGAAAAACCATTTATAGGCAACAAAGGACAATTATTTAATTACGTATTTCCTACGAGTGGCGGTCTTTGCCCACAACAGTCCAGATTCCTTTGACAATTGTTTGGCAGAGATTTTGGAAATTTATCTTAGTTTCATTTAAAGATACAGCATGGAAACAGGCCCTTCGGCCCACCACATACACACTGACCATCGATGTGTCAGTCTGAAGAAGGGTCTCGACCCGAAACGTCACCCATTCCTTCTCTCCCGAGATGCTGCCTGACCCGCTGAGTTACTCCAGCATTTTGTAATCATGTATTGTCTTTCTGCTGACTAGATAGCACGCAACAAAAAGCTTTTCACTGTACCTTGGTATCTAGGGTGGCAGGGTGGCGTAGCGGTAGAGTTGCTGCCTCACAGCGTCGGAGACCCAGGTTCGATCCCGACTATGGGCGCTGCCTGTACGGAGTTTGTACGTTCTCCCCGTGACCTGCGTGGTTTTTCTCCGACATCTTCGGTTTCCTCCCACACTCCAAAGACGTGCAGGTTTGTAGGTTAATTGGCTCGGTGCAAATGTAAAAAATGTCCCTCGTGGGTGTAGGCTAGTGTTAGTGTGCGGGGATCGCTGGTCGGCGCGGACCCGGTGGGCCGAAGGGCCTGTTTCCGCGCTGTAATCTCTTAAACGAAAAGCTAAAACATGACAATAAACCAAACTCAACTGAACTAAACCAAACTAAAAGACCCAAGAACTATTGTAATTGCTTAACATAACTTATGAAAAATGGAATTTACCTTTTTTAAAACAAAAGTGACAAATAAATAACCATAACATTGAAATAAAGAACTGAAATTCATCGTTCTCTTCCCTCATCTGCAGGTCAGGCATCCTTATTGAAATGAATGGGAACTCTGATTCCATAAAGGTCGGGCTAGTCAGAAATGACTGATGTAATGAGTTATAAATCATGGTAAACAGTGAAAGGGTTATGAGGTGACTTTATAGACTCCATGAGGTGGGATTGACATAATGCATTCTCGATGATTCATCTTCAGCAAAAGACTACACCGAATCCTGATGCGATGTTAAATATGCTGCTCGGAACACCCATTAGCCCCTGAACGATCCAGGCTTTTACAAGCTTATATTTCCTTTTATCAATAATCGTCCGCTGTATGTATAATTTAATGAACAAGAAAAACCCAAGCAGAATCGGGGAGTGGGCAGAGGGTTAAAAATCTTCCCCCTTCGCAACTGTTTCGCCACTAAATCAGGGGAGTTAGTGTTTTATTAAAATAATCAATTTTTATGAGGTCAGACAAATATAACAGGAAAAGTAATTGGAGTTTTTAAAAGCAAGTTTAAACGTTTAAACTTGACATAAAAGGTTCTGGAGAGAGTGGATGTGGAGAGGATGTTTCCTCTAGTGGGAGAGTCTAGGACAAGAGGTCACAGCCTCAGAATTAAAGGACGTTCCTTTAGGAAGGAGACGAGGAGGAATTTTCTTTAGTCAGAGGGCGGTGAATCTGCGGAATTCTTTGCCACAGAAGGCTGTGGAGGCCAAATCAGTGGGTATTTTTTAAGGCAGAGATAGATAGATTCTTGATTAGTACGGGTGTCAGGGGTTATGGGGAGAAGGCAGGAGAATGGGGTTAGGAGGGAGAGATAGATCAGCCATAATCGAATGGCAGAGTAGACTTGATGGGCCGAATGGCCTAATTCTGCTCCTGTGTCTTATGGTCTTATGACTGAGACAGAAGGAACTGCAGATGCTAGAATCTAGGGGAAAAAACACAAAGTGCTGGAGGAGGCAGCATTTGTGGAGGGAACGGACAGATGTCATTTTGGATCACACCGAATATGTTCAACGTTCGTGATTTGTTTTTGTGTAAATCCTATTGCTTGGAACTGTGCTGGAAATCTGAGCTGGAGTAATGTCAAGAGTGTTTTATTGTCGTGTGTCCCAGACAGAACAATGACATTCGGACATGCAGCAGCACAACAGGATATGGAAACATAGAAACATAGAAAATAGGTGCAGGAGGAGGCCATTCGGCCCTTCGAGCCAGCACCGCCATTCAATATCATCATGGCTGATCATTCTCAATCAGTACTCCGTTCCTGCTTTCTCCCCATATCCCTTGATTCCATTAGCCCTAAGAGCTAAATCTAACTCTCTCTTGAAAACATCCAGTGAATCGGCCTCCACTGCCTTCTGTGGCAGAGAATTCCAAAGATTCACAACTCTCTGGGTGAAAAGGTTTTTCATCAAATATAGTACACCATAAATAATATAATAAATGAGAGAATAAAAAAGTTCAGTTTGTGTATATAATCACACAATCACAAATACACACATATACAGATCATATATATACACACTAGGGTTGCCAACTGTCCCGTATTAGCCGGGACATCCCATATTTTGGACTAAATTGGTTTGTTCCGTACGGGACCGCCCTTGTCCCATATTAGGCCTGGGGGATGCTGTGGGCCTGGACACTGTAGGCCCGGACGCTGTAGGCCCGGACGCTGTAGGTCCCGACAGTTTAGGTCCCGACATTCTAGGTTTCCGATGTTTTAGCTCCAGACAGTGTAGGCCCGGAGGCCCGGGCGCCGCCTAACGGAGGTTGCGTAGCAGCCCGCCTCTCGACCCGGGCAGCCGCCATTGGTGGAGCGGGAGTACGTGGCCGCTGGCTGGGTGAGGTGACATTGGGCGCGGGGCGGTGACGTCACCTTGTCCCGTATTTGGGAGTGAGATAGTTGGCAACTCCTAATACACACACACACACACACGCACGCACACACACACACAAATAAAAACAATCAACAATAAATAATTGTCACCATATTAGTCAGCTAAACAACAATCAATCCATTGCAGGGAAACTAATTGCATCACAGACTTCCAGACACGAGGAACAGCAGATGCGGGCGTACGTTATATATGCATTCATTTATGATTGTGATCGTCTGGTTCTGTGTCAAACAAATCAAGTATCTCCTAACCCCGATGTAAGCCACTACAGACCCACCCACCGATCTCCCGGCACCCTTGGCCCCAGAGCCTTCCCGGATTATCCGTGTTGCCGGACCAACAGAGGCCACGGCCTCCGAGAGGAGTCCGACGGTTCCGGAACGTTCCGCCTCGGCCGCCAAAGTCGGCCTGGGGAGTCGGCGGTGGGAACGGATCTGCCGGCTTGGGCCGGGCCGGAGTTCCAGAGCCCCAGCAGCAGGGGGCAGAGTCCACCCGCCGACCGGCCGCGGAAGTCCCGATGAGGTGGAGATCGGCCGCCTCACCCGGCCTGGGGGCCACATCGTCGGGGGGACTTCCAGGAGGGGTTTCAAGAGCGGCCTCGTAATTCTGTGCGGGTTAAAGGAGGTGCCGGACCAGCAGCTGCCGGACAATCGGTGGCGGTACTTTACTACACGTCCAGAGAGACTACGGGGCCCACGTCAACATTGAACAGCATAAGGAAAATCAAATGTGTACAAGAAAAAATACTGCAGACGCTGGTTTAAATCGAAGGTAGACACAAAATGCTGGAGTAACTCAGCGGGTCAGGCAGCATCTCTGCCTACTTTGGACAACGCATTTTTACAGAAAGCCTGTTGGAGATCTAAGACCCTACTTAGAATGGAGAGGAGCAAAAACCTTTTCAGTCAGAGAGTTTAGAACGTAGATGAGGAACAACTTTTTCAGTCAGAGTTGTGAATCTGTGGAATTCTCTGCCTCAGAAGGCAGTGGAGGCCAATTCTCTGAATGCATTCAAGAGAGAGCTAGATAGAGCTCTTAAGGATAACGGAGTCAGCGGGTATGGGGAGAAGGCAGGAACGGGGTATTGATTGAGAATGATCAGCCATGATCACATTGAATGGCGGTGCTGGCTCGAAGGGCCGAAAGGCCTACTCGGGAGAGAAGGAATGGGTGACGTTTTGGGTCGAGACCCTTCTTCAGAGTGATGTCAGGCAAGGGGGTGGAACAAATGTGGGACAGTAAGACTAGTGGGAGAACTGGGAAGGGGAGGGGATGGAGAGAGAGGGAAAGCAAGGGACACCTGAAGTTAGAGAAGTCAATGTTCATACCGCTGGGGTGTAAACTACCCAAGCGAAATATGAGGTGATGTTCCTCCAATCTATTTTTTTTTTGCCTCCTTGTATCTTTTAGAGTCATAGAGTTTATACATTCGGTCGGTATAAGTGTAAATTGTCCCTGGTGTGTGTCGGGTAGTGTTAGTGTGCGGGGATCGCTGGTCGGTGCAGACTCGATGGGCCGAAGGGCCTGTTCCTGCGCTGTATCTCTAAACTAAACTAACATTATTGCAGTTGGATAGTTGATATAAGTGATCATTTTATCAGCACCTTTTTCATTTGACGGCGCTACTGAAATATTCCTGCTTTTATTGTTCAGTCTTCAACTTACGAACAACATAATTGCACAGGTCCAAAATACTGCCATTTCAGTTGACTAATATTTAGTTAATATTTAGTTAGATTTATAAATGGCAGGGAAGAACAACAAAGCTTCTTTAAGTAGCCCTGCTCCCATACTTTGCAGTCTGTTATTAATTTCAGGCTGACATCAGAAGTTCAAGATTGGAATTTACGGCGGTTACGGCCATGGTTTGTGTTAATGTTGGCCCCGATGAAGAATGTGTCTTGTGTGTGGAGACGAACACAAAGAACAGATCAGTCCCATTATCTCTCACAGGCACGTATACCCACTCAAAGGACAGCGCAGAATACAAGCTCATACACACACACACACACACACACACACACACACACACACACACACACACACACACACACACACACACACACACACACACACACACACACACACACACACACACACACGTGTATAAAATCACGAGAGGAACAGATTCAGGTAGATGCACAGAGTCTCTTGCCCAGATTAGGTGAATCGAGGACCAGAGGACATAGGTTTATGGTGAAGGGGAAAAGATTAAATAGGAATCCGAGGGGTAACTTTTTCACACAGAGGGTGGTGGGTGTATGGGACAAGCTGCCGGAGCTTATGGAACAGGGTGTATGGAACAGCTGTCTGAAGAAGGGTCTCGACCCGAAACGTCACCCATTCCTTCTCTCCTAGATGCTGCCTGACCTGCTGAGTTACTCGAGCATTTTGTGATACCTTCGATTTGTACCAGCATCTGCAGTTATTTTCCTACACAAGCTGCCAGAGGAGGACAGGTTTGGAGGGATATGGACCAAACGCAGGCAGGTGGGACTGGTGTAGCTGGGACATGCTGGTCGGTGCGGGCAAGTTGGGCCGAAGGGCCTGTTTCCACGCTGTATCACTCTATGACTCGAAGCACACACGATGACAGAACACTGTGGGGAATAGATAACATCTCTCCATTTTTGCAAAAATTGTTGTAAACTTTTAAAAAGCCCCAAGTCAACTAAAAATCAATATAATTATCCACTTTATAATTGTGTTCTTTGGAGACAATTATGATTGAGTCAGGGCTATGGGGACGAGGCAGGAGAATGGTGTTTTGAGGGATAGATAAATCAGCCACTATTGAATGGTGGAGTAGACTTGATGGGCCGAATGGCCTAATTCTGCTCCTACAACTGATGAACTCATGAACTACCAAGTGCTATCTTCTCATGTGTCCCTTGGATCATAAACCATCAGCGTTTTACCTGTGCAGAATCTACCATTGTGGTATATAAATACCTGTGATTATATATATATATATATAAACGGGACTAATTTATGATGCTTGACAATAAATGTAATCTAATGATGATGCTAGATAACACAGTTGTATTATGCCTGTGTCTCCTATGTCTTCTGAACTTATTAACTATAAATATTACCGTTTCAGTTCTTTTCTTTATTTAAATTCACAGCAAAGTGCCAATTTTCCAGAACCGGGGCCACACAGTTTAAATATAAGGGGGAGGCCATTTAGAATGGAGATGAGGAAAAACATTTTCACTCAGAGCGTTGTGAATCTGTGGAACTCTCTACCACAGAAGGCAGTGGAGGCCGATTCTCTGGATGCTTTCAAGAGAGAGCTGGATAGAGCTCTTAAGGATAGCGGAGTCAGGGGGTATGGGGAGAAGGCAGGAATGGGGTACTGATTGAGAATGATCAGCCATGATCACAGTGAATGGCGGTGCTGGCGCGAAGGGCCGAATGGCCTCCTCCTGCACCTTTTGTCCATTGTCTATGGTCTATTTTCCACAAAGACTTGCACCTTCTTTGCTGTGAAATTTCTACCCTCATTGATATTCAGAGTGGACTATTCTGAGCATGTTTCAGGGATGAAGATGACACATTGACCACAAGGTTTAGTATTAGAGTTCACATCTGCTATTATTTTATATTGTGGCCAGAAACTACATTCCACTGGCCAATCGCACCCGGGCCAACATTGGTCATGAAACTACAGTAACTACCAGCAAAAGGCATAAGCACAGAGACAGCAGAAACGCAGATTTTTTAACTTCATTGAAACATATAAACATGTAGAAACGTGTAAAATTCTTAAGGGATTGGACAGGCAGGAAACATGGATATGGGGAGAAGGCAGGAACGGGGTACTGGTACTGGATGATCAGCCATGAGCATATTGAATGGCGGTACTGGCTCTAATCTGCGTATATTTTCTACGATTCTGTGATTCTATGAAAGTGGTATTGAGACCACAGCACTCTACAGAACCTTTGAACGTATCCTTGACCAGAGGTCACAGGGCGCACTGTAGCAGAGCTATTTCTAAACACCTCGTTATCAGAAGCTGGGTCATAGAACATAGACAATAGACAATAGACAATAGGTGCAGGAGGAGGCCATTCGGCCCTTCGAGCCAGCACCACCATTCAATGTGATCATGGCTGATCATTCACAATCCCCGTTCCTGCCCTCTCCCCATACCCCCTGGCTCCGCTATCTTTAAGAGCTCTATCTAGCTCTCTCTTGAAAGCATCCAGAGAATTGGCCTCCACTGCCTTCTGAGGCAGAGAATTCCACAGATTCACAACTCTCTGAGTGAAAAAGTTTTTCCTCATCTCCGTTCTAAATGGCCTACCCCTTATTCTTAAACTGTGGCCCCTTGTTCTGGACTCCCCCAACATTGGGAACATGTTTCCTGCCTCTAACGTGTCCAAACCCTTAATAATCTTATACGTTTCGATAAGATCAGTACAACACAGCAACAGGCCCAATGTTGGGGGAGTCCAGAACAAGGGGCCACAGTTTAAGAATAAGGGGTAGGCCATTTAAAACTGAGATGAGGAAAAACGTTTTCAGTCAGAGAGTTGTGAATCTGTGGAATTCTCTGCCTCAGAAGGCAGTGGAGGCCAATTCTCTGAATGCATTCAAGAGAGAGCTAGATAGAGCTCTTAAGGATAGCGGAGTCAGGGGGTATGGGGAGAAGGCTGGAACGGGGTACTGATTGAGAATGATCAGCCATGATCACATTGAATGGCGGTGCTGGCTCGAAGGGCCGAATGGCCTACTCCTGCACCTATTGTCTATTGTCTATTGTCCTCCACATCGGCCGTGGCTGACCTGGCCTGGCCTGGAGTGGCCTGGTCCTGGCTGCGGCAACACAGCCCCGTCGCCAAAGCTGCAAAGGTGCGAGGAGCCTTCCTCCCATCCTGTCAGCGCCTCCCTATCTCTGGCATTCATTATGCCAACACCCCGTGACTGTCAGCTTACGGAGACTCATGAGGTGCGGGGAACTTGGCATCAGGCTCTGGCCTGTGCACAGACTCCACCCCCCCCTCTCCCCACCCCCCTCTACCTTTCCTCTGCAGCTGCCACTGGTTCATTTCACCGTCACCTTTCCCTCCACCGCCCCGGTCAGCTGCTCGCCGGTTCGCTCCACCGTTCCCTCCTCGCCTCAGCCCGCCACACCATCCACACTCGGCACCGGTGATGCAGCACCGGAGATAGACACAACATGCCGGAGTAACTCAGCGGGACAGGCAGCCTCCCTGGACAGAAGGCGTCAGAGGCATGAAACGAGTTTAACAAAATCTGTTATCACGGATCCAGCTGAAAAGCTGGCCTCTGAATGCATTACTGCCTCTGGAATCTTCAGCAAACGTACAGATGCCCAGGAAGGGTGCTGGAATGTGGATTAAAAGCATTGTTGCAACAGTGGGAAGAATAGATAGATAGATAGATAGATAGATAGATAGATAGATAGATAGATAGATAGATAGATAGATAGATAGATAGATAGATAGATAGATAGATAGATAGATAGATAGATAGATAGATAGATAGATAGATAGATAGATAGATAGATAGATAGATAGATAGATAGATAGATAGCTAGATAGATAGATAGATAGCTAGATAGGTAGGTAGGTAGGTAGGTAGGTAGGTAGGTAGGTAGAAAGGTAGGTAGGTAGGTAGGTAGGTAGGTAGGTAGGTAGGTAGGTAGGTAGGTAGGTAGGTAGGTAGGTAGAAAGGTAGGTAGGTAGGTAGGTAGGTAGGTAGGTAGGTAGGTAGGTAGGTAGGTAGGTAGGTAGGTAGGTAGGTAGGTAGGTAGGTAGGTAGGTAGGTAGGTAGGTAGGTAGGTAGGTAGGTAGGTAGGTAGGTAGGTAGGTAGGTAGGTAGGTAGGTATGTAGATAGACAGACAGACAGACAGATAGATAGATAGATAGATAGATAGATAGATAGATAGATAGATAGATAGATAGATAGATAGATAGATAGATAGATAGATAGATAGATAGATAGATAGATAGATAGATAGATAGATAGATAGATAGATAGATAGATAGATAGATAGATAGATAGATAGATAGATACAAAAACCTGGAGTAACTCAGCGGGACAGGCAGCATCTCTGAAGAGAAGGAACAGGTGACGTTTCGGGCCGAGACCCTTCATCAGATAGATAGGTAGGTAGGTAGATAGGTGGGTAGATATCTCTCCAGAGATGCAGCCTGACAGATAGACAATAGACAATAGACAATAGGTGCAGGAGGAGGCCATTCGGCCCTTCGAGCCAGCACCGCCTTTCAATGTGATCATGGCTTATCATTTTCAATCAGTACCCCGTTCCTGCCTTCTCCCCGTACCCCCTGACTCCGCTATCCTTAAGAGCTCTATCTAGCTCTCTCTTGAATGCATTCAGAGAATTGGCCTCCACTGCCTTCTGAGGCAGAGAATTCCACAGATTCACAACTCTCTGACTGAAAAGGTTTTTCCTCATCTCCGTTCTAAACTCTCTGACTGAAAAAGTTTTTGCTCATCTCCGTTCTAATGAGGGTCTTAGCTCTCCAACAGGCTTTCTGTAAAAGTGCGTGGTCTATAGTATGCAGAAACATAAAGCAGAAAGAGTACTATCAAAATTGTGATGGGACTAATGGTGTTTACCGTGATTATCCACAAAATGAACAGCAATTTCAGCCACAGGCAGTTCTAGGATGAAACGCAAAAAACCCCAGTTACTGTCCAAGGTACACTTCAGTAAAACACCTGCCTGACGACTCGACACATTAACCCTTCAGGATGCCCTGCTACCTGCATGGCAAACACAATCTCAAATTAACACAGGAGGAGAAGGCATCTCAAATTCACTCAAAGTGTGGATGATAACACTGTGATAACGCTGAGCTCATGCAATACCACCTCTCGGCAATTGAGAATCAATTTGGAAACACGGCAATGGGGTCGAAGGAAGCAACACAACTCACTCAGTCTACCTGACCTCCTGCTAGACAAACCCCATCAGTTCCATTCCCTTGTCCTTATTCCATTACCCTGCGAATTACTCTCCCACAAGCACCTCTTAAAAGCCCTGGAGGACCGTGTTTACATTGCTTTTAAAGGCAGCTAGTTCCCAATACTGACTCATCAACATCTATTTTTTTTTAAGGTAGACACAAAATGCCGGAGTAACTCAGCGGGTCAGGCAGCATCTCGGGAGAGAAGGAATGGGGGACGTTTCGGGTCGAGACCCTTCTTCAGACTGATGTCAGGGGAGGGGGTGGAACAAATGTAGGATGTGGTCAGAGACAGTAAGACTAGTGGGAGAACTGGGAAGGGGAGGGGATGGAGAGAGAGGGAAAGCATGGGCTATCAGAAGTTAGAGAAGTCAATGTTGCTACCGCTGGGGTGTAAACTACCCAAGTGAAATATGAGGTGATGTTCCTCCAATCTATGTTTTTTTTTGCCTCCTTGTATCTTTTAGAGTCATAGAGTTTATACATTAGGTCGGTATAAGTGTAAACTGTCCCTGGTGTGTGTCGGGTAGTGTTAGTGTGCGGGGATCGCTGGTCGGTGCGGACTCGGTGGGCCGAAGGGCCTGTTCCTGCGCTGTATCTCCAAACTAAAGTAAGTTTAATTTAGTTTAGTTTAGAGATACAGCGAGGAAACAGGCCCTTTGTCCATTATTCCCATTGTCCAGTATCTGCACACTGTGCCTGACTTGATTGTAATCAGGTATAATCTTTCGCTGAATGGTTAGCCCGCAACGAAAGAGCTTTTCACTGTACCTCGGTACGCATGACAATAAAGGGCGGCACGGTAGCGCAGCGGTAGAGTTGCTGCTTTACAGCGAATGCAGCGCCGGAGACTCAGGTTCGATCCTGACTACGGGTGCTGCACTGTACGGAGTTTGCACGTTCTCCCCGTGACCTGCGTGGGTTTTCTCCGAGATCTTCGGTATCCTCCCACACTCCAAAGACGTACAGGTATGTAGGTTAATTGGCTGGGTAAATGTAAAAATTGTCCCTAGTGGGTGTAGGATAGTGTTAATGTACGGGGATCACTGGGCGGCACGGACTTGGTGGGCCGAAAAGGAATGTTTCCGGCTGTATATATATGATATGATATATGATAAACTAAACTAAGCCAGAAGTCAGGGCGGCACGGTGGCGCAGTGGTAGAGTTGCTGCCCCACAGCGCCAGAGACCCAGGTTCCATCCCGACTACGGGCGCTGTCTGTACGGAGTTTGTACGTTCTCCCCGTGACCTGCGTGAGTTTTCACCGGGCGCTCCGATTTCCTCCCACACTCCCAAAGACGTGCAGGTTTGTAGATTCATTGGCTTTGGTAAGATTGTAAATTGTGGGCCGAAGGGCTTGTATCTCTAAACTCTAACCTACTGTAAGCTAAATTATAGTGATTGAGATAGGGACAGGCCACTTAAATAATGCAAAGGCTGGTATTCATTCTCCTGATAAGGCTTGTCCTACTCACCCTGACCTCTGCTACTTTGCCACAACCAGAGAGCAGTGTTGAACCACTATCTACCTCATTGGTGACCCTCGGACTATCCTTGATCGGACTATGACTGAGGGGGGATCTTATAGAAACATATAAAATTCTTAAGGGGTTGGAGAGGCTAGATGCAGGAAGATTGTTCCCGATGTTGGGGAAGTCCAGAACCAGGGGTCACAGTTTAAGGATAAGGGGGAAGTCTTTTAGGACCGAGATGAGAACGTTTTTTTTCACACAGAGAGTGGTGAATCTGTGGAATTATCTGCCACAGAGGCCTCTGGGGAGGAGCCAGCGCTGCCGTCGCAGCTGCGGCTTGCCTGCAGTCCGTCTGTCTTTTGTGTTTTTTGTTGTTTTTGTCTGAATTGTAGTTTTAATATGATGTAGTGTTTGTTGTATGTTATGTTTTTTGGGGGGGGGGGGTGGGAGGGAACGGGAACTGTAACATTCTCTCTCCCGAACGGAGACGCGACCTTTGTTTCTGTGTCGTGTCTCCGTTCCCGCTGCGGCCTACCACCGGCTATGCACCTGGGACCACCTGGGGCTCTGGTTCCCAGAGCCCACGGCCCAGACTCACCACCTGCGGCGCTGGCTGCCTGCGGATGCTGCGGGAACGGCTGCGACTCGTCTCCGGAGGCTCCGGCTGGGGCCGCGTGCACGTCGGAAGCCCGCAGGCCCCTGGATGGGGGCCGACATCGGGAGCTCCGGCAGCGGCAGCGGCAGCGTGTTCGCCCGCCCCGAATCGCGGGGCTTGGGTCGGCCCGCCACGGACCTTTCACCGTCCGGCGCGGCCTGAAATAGGCCGTGGGATTTTTCACCGCCCAGCGGGGGCTTCAATGTCGGGAGCCCCGACCGCCCCGACGTGGCAACTCCAACAGCCTGACCGCGGGACAAGACGGCAGGGAAGAGAAAAGGACATTCTGGCCTTCCATCACAGTGAGGAGGGACTGGAGGAGACTCACTGTGATGGATGTTTCTTTTTGTTTGGTGTTAGTTGTGATTGTATGTGTTATTGCATTTTTATTGATTAATCTTATTGGTCTTATTGTTCAACTGTGGGTAATGTTTCATTTCACTACACATTTATGTGTATGTAACAAATAAACGACTATTGGCTATTGACTATTGATAGTTGAGGCCAGTTCATTGTCTATATTTAAGAGGGAGTTAGATGTGGCCCTCGTGGCTAAAGGGATCAGGGGGTATGGAGAGAAGGCAGGTACAGGTTACTGAGTTGGATGATCAACCATGATCATATTGAATGGCGGTGCAGGCTCGAAGGGCCGAATGGCCTACTCCTGCACCTATTTTCTATGTTTCTATGTTTCTATGTCACAGCCTCAGAATTAAAGGACGTTCATTTAAGAAGGAGATTTCTTTAGACAGAGGGTGGTGAATCTGTGGAATACATTGCCACAGAAGGCTGTGGAGGTCAAGTCAGTGGATATTTCTAAGGCAGAAATACAGTAGATAGATTCTTGATTAGTACGGGTGTCAGGGGTTACGGGGAGAAGGCAGGAGAATGGGGTTAGGAGGGAGAGATAGATCAGCCATAATTGAATGGCAGAGTAGACTTGATGGGCCGAATGGCTTAATTCTACTCCTATTCCTTATGAATTTATGACTTTGCTGGCTTTACCTTGCGTTAAACGTGTTATTCCCTGATCTTGTATCTGTAAATGGCTCGATTGTAATCATGTATTGTCTTTCCGCTGACTGGTTAGCACGCAACAAAGGCTTTTCACTGTACCTCGGTACACGTGACAATAAACTAAACCGGAACTGAGGTCATTAGACAGGGCAGGTTGTTGCTTGTCATGTGTTCTGAATTGCTCGACTACAGACACCAAGTGTCTGGTGATCAGGATTAAATTAAATTCCTTTGTCTGTGGTACATAAACTTTGGGCGATGTGATAGAATGTTAGCCCGCAGTGTCTGGTCTGACCCTGACAGTGTGAACCAGGTGCTCTCAATTAGATTCAAATCAGAGAAGCTTTTGGAGTCCAGAAAGAAACACGAAAGAAAGGAGGAGATAAAGGGCCTGTCCCAGTTATGTGATTTTAAAGGCGACTGCCGGTGACTGCCAAAATCGTAGCAGATCGCTGAAATTTCCTTTCACCCCACGACAATGACCACGACAATGACCACGACAATGACCACGACAATGACCACAACAATGACCATGACAATGACCACGACAATGACCATGACAATGACCACGACAATGATCACGACAATGATCACAATGACCACGACAATGACCACGACAATGACCACAATGACCACGACAATGACCACGACAATGACCACAATGACCACGACAATGACCACGACAATGACCACGACTATGACCACGACTATGACCACAATGACCATGACAATCACCACGACAATGACCATGACAATGACCACAATGACCATGACAATGACCACGACAATGACCACGACAATGACCGCGACAATGACCGTGACAATGACAGCGACAATGACCACGACAATGACCACAATGACCGCGACAATGACCATGACAATGACCACGATAATGACCACGACAATGACCGCGACAATTACCATAATGACCACGACAATGACCACGACAATGACCACGACAATGACCGCGACAATGACCACGACAATGACCACGACAATGACCACGACAATGACCACGACAATGATCACGACAATGATCACAATGACCACGACAATGACCGCGACAATTACCATAATGACCACGACAATGACCATGACAATGACCATGACAATGACCACAACAATGACCATGACAATGACCACGACAATGATCATGACAATGACCACGACAATGATCACGACAATGATCACAATGACCACGACAATGACCACGACAATGACCACGACAATGACCACAATGACCACGACAATGATCATGACAATGACCACAATGACCACGACAATGACCACGACAATGACCACGACTATGACCATGACTATGACCATGACTATGACCACAATGACCACAGCAATCACCACGACAATGACCACAATGACCATGACAATGACCACGAGAATGACCATGACAATGACCGCGACAATGACCGCGACAATGACAGCGACAATGACCGCGACAATGACCATGACAATGACCACAATGACCATGACAATGACCACGACAATGACCGCGACAATGACAGCGACAATGACCGCGACAATGACCGCGACAATGACCGCGACAATGACCGCGACAATTACCATAATGACCACGACAATGACCACGATAATGACCACGACAATGACCGCGACAATGACCACGACAATGACCGCGACAATTACCATAATGACCACGACAATGACCATGACAATGACAATGACCATGATAATGACCACGACAATGACCACGACAATGACCACGACAATGACCTCGACAATGACCACGACAATGACCGAGACAATGACCACGACAATGACCACAACAGTGACCACGACAATGCCGAGTCAAGTCGATACAAGTTACCTTTTTCGTGAAACTAGCACCTGGCTAAGAGATTACACCATCTTCGGAAACATCGCCAAATCCCCACGCTTACCTAACCGTCAAACTGTCGCCTCCGGTCTACCCGTCAAATGCCCTGACGGTAAATAAATTGGTTAAACAAAACTATCTTCTTGTGACTTCAAATACCTTTTCTTAATTTAATATTACGTGCTTCTAAATGCATCTGCGACAACCTGGCAAACCTGGGGACAGCGTGCGACAGACAGCGCCCGCAATAAGCAACGGTACCTGGCCACAAGCCAGCTGTCGCAGAGAGATTTTTATCTGGAAAATGTTTCCGCGACGGGCCGAGATCCGCCACGATTCATTGAAGACTCCTCACGGTCGCGCCCGCGTGCGACACCCCGGCAAACGTTCCGCAACAGCCTAGTCACCGGCAGTCGCCTTAAAATCACCTATGTGGGACAGGCCCTTAAGCAATGAAGTTTATATTTCAAAACGTTCTCCAGCGTGACTTATTGCCATCATTCACAACTGTAAAATTAAACTTTCTGGGGCAGGGAAATGCATGCCGATTGTTTTCATTTACAGCACCATTCAAGATGAATTACTTGCAATCTGCCTAAATATCTCTGTCAGATTTAGTAGGGGAATAAATGAGAACGTTTGCCAAATGTTATACCATGGTAATAATGATTGGAAGCAGAGTCTATTCGGGAGAAGTCAAGGCTTAGACAAATATAAGGGAAAGTGGAAATCTCATAGACAACGTGATCGTAAAAACACTGAAAGTTTTCAGATTTCAAGTATTGAATAGATTGTACTGGCAAATGAACCGTCCTTTCACCGACTAGAGAGGTGCCCTGACCAACCATCCACCTCATTGGAGACCCTTGGACTATCTTTAATCGGACTTTATCTAGCACTAAACGTTGTTCCCTGATCCTGCAGCCGTTTTCACTTGAGTGTAATCATGTATAGTCTTTGCTCTGGCTGGATAGCAGGAAACAAAAAAGTCATTCACTGCTCCTTGGTACATGGGACAATAAACTATAACTAGACTAGACCAAACTTACAGCATTCATTAATACCTGCCTCAGGAGAATAGTAAACATCTGATGAAGAGACAAAGTAAGCAATGTGGACCTGTGGAAAAGAACGAGCCAGGATCCCATTGACTTACAGATTCGAAAGAGAAAATGGGGTTGGATTGGACACACCCTCAGAAAACCTGCCACAAACATCACCCGGCAAGCCCTGAAATGGAACCCCCAAGGAAAAAGGAAAAGAGGTGGCCCCCAGGAACAGCTGGAGAAGAGGGGTCCAGGCAGAAATGTCTTGGAGTGGGCTCAACTGGGGAGGTCTCTTAAGAACCGCCAACAACCGAGTGTGGTGGAGGACATTAGTCAACGGCCTCTGCTCCCTAGAGGAGCCAAGGGCTTAAGAAGAAGAAGAAGAGGAAGAACTTACAGCTGAGCGCCATAGAATGATACAGCACAGAAAAACTGCAGATGGTGGAAACTTGAAATATAACAAAGCACCACTGGAGAAACTCAGCCGTTTGGATCGCCCCTACAGAGCGAGGAATAAAGTCAGGGTTTCAGGTCAAAGACACTTCTTCAAAAACGTCTCTAAAAATTTCGGACTGCTTCACTCTGTGTGAAACCTCGAGCAGGCAAGTGTCATCCTCACACCATGAAGGGACCAACATAATAATCTTCTGCCTGGAGACGCAAGGATCTGCAGATGCTGGAATCTTGAGCAAAAACACAAAGTGCTGGAGGAACTCAGCGGGTCAGGCAGCATCTGTGGAGAGAATGGACAGACAACGTATCAGGTCAGGATCCCTCTTCAAAGTCTACGTGCTTTGCTCAACAGTCTTCTATCTTACAAGCTTATTGTTCATCATAGAGTCATGCAGCACCAAAACAGGCCCTTCGGCCCAACTCACCCATGCTGACCAAGACGCCCCATCTACGCTAGCCCCATTTGCCCACCTTTGGCCCTTACCCCTCTAAACCTTTTTTAAGGCAGAGTTACTGTAGATAGATTCTTGATTAGTACAGGTGTCAGAGGTTGTGGGGAGAAGGCAGGAGAATGGGGTTAGGAGGGAGAGATAGATCAGCCATGATTGAATGGCGGAGTGGACTTGATGGGCCGAATGGCTTAATTCGGCTCCTATCACTTATGACCTGTCCATGTTCACTGGAGATGCTGCCTGACCCGTTGAGTTACTCCAGCACTTTGTGACTTTCTTTGTGAATCAGCATCTGCAGTTGCCGGTGTCTCAGACATTCTTTGTTTGCCTTTGACGGTATTTGCTGGAGTAATTTCACAATTAAACTGGAGTTGCACATCTGATCCAGTTGCACACGCAATTTACATTCTTCCTGCATAATTTTGATAAGAGCAGCAACAGCCTGACTCTGACAGGATTATTAAATAGATAAATTCAACCTAAATTACAGCTAAATCTAACTCTCTCTTGAAAACATCCAGTGAGTTGGCCTCCACTGCCTTCTGTGGCAGAGAATTCCACAGATTCACAACTCTCTGGGTGTTTTCAAGAGAGAGTTGGACATAGCTCGAGGGATAATGGAATCAAGGCATATGGCAACAAAGCAGGAACGGGGTACAGATTGGGGATGATCAGCCATGATCACATTGAATGGCGGTGCTGGCACAAAGGGCCGAATGACCTCCTCCTGCACCTATTGTCTATGTTTCTATGTTTCTGTCTCACAAGCATCACTTGAAACTTTTGAGAGCAAACTATCTCTCATCAAATTAATTAATCGATTGATGTGGAACAAAAACACTTAAAGTCGAATTGAAAGCTCAACTTCCCCTATTGTGTTGAGATATTTTAATGAGTAATAATGTTCTTTGACTTGGAATAAAATGAAGTGCAGTTCCACAATACAACTTCACTCACAGTCTGCTGACAGCAAGGCGATTTCCTGAACTGACAGTTTCACAACCTGTTAATAACTTGTAAATGAGAGGAAACAATTGCTGTCATTCCTGACACACAATTAGGTGTAAAACTCTTGTCTGTGATTTGACTAACAGTCAGAAAGTCAGCTGGGTCACAATTATGACATTCTGGGCTGATATTATATTCAATAACGGTGTGCACATTTCTCTGACAGTAACAATTAATATTTCATGCCCTGACACTAATTTTATGTTTTCTAATTTTCCGCTGCTTCCGATGGTTTTTAAACGTGCACTAAATACAGTGCAGGTGCTTTAGGATTGGCGCGGAGAAGGCACAATGGTGCAGCAGGTGGTGCTGCTGCCTCACAGTGCCAGGGACCCGGGTTCAATCCAGCCCTCGGCTGCTGCCGTCTGCGTGGAGTTTGCACGCAGTCACAGGGAGAACTGCGCCATGGGCGGTCACGGTGGCGCAGCGGTAGAGTTGCTGCCTTACAGCGAATGCAGCGCCGGAGACTCGGGTTCGATCCTGACTACGGGCGCCGTCTGTACGGAGTCTGAACGTTCTCCCCGTGACCTGCGTGGGTTTTCTCCGAGATCTTCGGTTTCCTCCCACACTCCAAAGACGTGCAGGTTTGTAGGTTAATTGACTGGGTAAATGTAAAAATTGTCCCTAGTGTGCGTAGGATAGCGTTAATGCACAGGGATCGCTGGTCGGCACGGACTCGGTGGGCCGAAGGGCCTGTTTCTATGCAGTTTCGCTAACGTCTAAAGTCTAAAGACTGGGTGTTTTACATAATACGGTGAGGTTTTAGTGCAGGGAGATTTATCAGGGGCAAGGGAACAGAATAAGTTGGATAGAATGGTAATTTTTCTGGGAAGTTAAAATTCTTGGTAATAATTGTGATATTGCCAGACCCATAATTAAAACAAGATTAATAAAATATCTGGCGGATTACATCACACTCGTGTTCAGCTCTTGTAAAAACATTTCAATAATGTTTGGCACGGTAGCGCAGCGGTAGAGTTGCTGCTTTACAGCGAATGCAGCGCCGGAGACTCAGGTTCGATCCTGACTACGGGTGCTGCACTGTAAGGAGTTTGTACGTTCTCCCCGTGACCTGCGTGGGTTTTCTCCGAGATCTTCGGTTTCCTCCCACACTCCAAAGACGTACAGGTATGTAGGTTAATTGGCTGGGTAAATGTAAATGTAAAAATTGTCCCTAGTGGGTGTAGGATAGTGTTAATGTACGGGGATCACTGGGCGGCACGGACTTGGAGGGCCGAAAAGGCCTGTTTCCGGCTGTATATATATGATATGATGATATGATATGATAATTCTTCTTTCTTGGAAAGTAATAGAGACTTTTGGCCACCCTGATTGATCGGAAAAAAATCCTATTTTGTATTCTGGATACTTACAGGTTTCCCATGAATTATTAGATACAGCACAGAAACAGGCCCTTCGGCCCACCGAGTCCACGCCGACCAGCGATCCCCGCACATTAACACTATCCTACACACACCAGGGACAATTTACAATTTACAGAAGCCAATTAACCTACAAACCTGCACGTCTTTGGAGTGTGGGAAGAAACCGGAGAACTCGGAGAAAACCCACGCAGGTCACGGGGAGAACGTACAAACTCCGTACAGACAGCACCCGTAGTCGGGATGGAACCCGGGGCTCTAGCAAAGATATTAGAGGAGCAAGATGACCCACTCCGTCGAAATCGCTCTATCCAACTCTCTCTTGAAAGCATCCAGTGAATCGGCCTCCACTGCCTTCAGTGGCAGAGAATTCCAGCGATTCGCAACTCTCTGGGTGAAAAAGGATTTTTCCCTCATCTGAATCTTAGATGACTGCATTCATTCATGTGAACTCGAGGCCCGCCCACACCGGGCCAGTCCTGATTCACCGTGAAGTGCGATGAATTAGGTTGAGATGACATATTGTTCAAAGAATGTCCGATGTGCTAGTGGTCTGTCAGCCCCTTGTCTCGCCGTCTGGAGGATCGCCGTCTACCTCAGCTGCTGTCCATGTCCCGCTCTGGCCGATATAAAACGCAGCCTCACCACCCGACCGAGGGAATCCGGGGTGAATCGCTGAAACACGACATCACACTGTGGCTAACAAACACCGACACCCACAGTACAGCATCAGTATCAAGCTCGCCCGGGTAAACTCTCCCACATTTACTTTCTTTACAGCATCAGACCGCTTCCCTTGCTTTGCACAACTTGGTTCTAGAGAGTCCTCTAACACTTATTAGTTTAGTTTAGTTTAGTTTAGTTCAGGGTTGCCAACTATCTCACTCCCAAATATCGTACAACGGGTGACGTCACCACCCCGCGCCCCACGTGACCTCACCCAGCCAGCGGCCACGTGCTCCCGCTCCACCAATGGCGGCAGCCCCGGGCCGGGTGGCGGGTTGCTACGCTACCTCCGTTAGGCTGCGCACGGGCCTCCGGGCCTACACTGTCCAGGCCTACACTGTCCGGGCCTACAGTGGCTGGACCTATATTGTCCAGGCCTCCAGTGTCCGGGCCTACAGCGTCTGGGCCTACAGCGTCCTTCAGCAACCGAACCTATAGCACCCCCCAGGCCCACTACAGGACAAGGGCGGTCTCGTATGGGACAAACCAATTTAGCCCAAAATATGGGATGTCCCGGCTAATATGGGACAGTTGGTAACGCTAGTTTAATTTAGTTCAGAGATACAATGTGGAAACAGGCCCTTCGGCCCATGACGATGACATGGGTTAATCTTCTCACTGAAGCTACTGGAGTTTATATATAGTGAGCACCTTGACTGCAGGAGCAACTGTAGACTTTAGACTTTTAGATTTTGGAGATACAGCACGAAAAAAATGCCCTTCCGCCCAACCAGTCCGTGCCGACCAGCGATCACCCCGTACAGTTGCACCAACCTACACACACTAAGGACAACTTACAATGATGTTACTGAAACCAATTAACCTACAAACCTGTACGCCTTTGGAGTGTGGGAGGAAACCGAAAATTCCAAAGAAAACCCACGCAGGACAAGGGGAGAACGTGCAAACTCTGTACAGACAGCACCCGTGGTCGGGATCGAACCCGGGTCTCCGGCGCTGCAAGCCCTGTAAGGCGGCAACTCTACCGCTGCGCCACGCACATTTTACAAGGAGATTTCTGCCTCCCCTCCGTTTTGTTTTAACCCAAGCTGTCGATCGAGTCTTTCTGCTGTTTTCTTTAAGTTGGGCAAGAGACGTGTCAGTGAGTGTTATAGTTTGATACTCGAGTGGGAGGATGCAATCAGACTGGACTCTCCTGCGAGGGAGAAGCACCCGGATAACACCTCTCCTCTCACACACTCTGTCTCTAAATCCCAGCGGGTGGAGCAGACATTCTGTGCCACAGTTCCACACTGCGTGCTGCCTGCCACATCTCCAGAACACAATGTTCACCCGTTGGAACCTTCCAAGCACATCACCCAGAGTGTGTTACAATCCATCATCAAGAGAGAGCTAGATAGACAATAGACAATAGACAATAGGTGCAGGAGGAGCCCATTCGGCCCTTCGAGCCAGCACTGCCATTCAATGTGATCATGGCTGATCATCCACAATCAGTACCCCGTTCCTGCCTTCTCCCCATACACCCTGACTCCGCTATCCTTAAGAGCTCTATCTAGCTCTCTCTTGAATGCATTCAGAGAATTGGCCTCCACTGCCTTCTGAGGCAGAGAATTCCACAGATTCACAACTCTCTGACTGAAAAAGCTTTTCCTCATCTCAGTTCTAAATGACTTTATGTAAACTCCAGCAGCTTCAGTGAGAAGATTAACCCATGTCATCACCATGGGCCAAAGGGCCTGTTTCCACGTTGTATCTCTGAACTAAATTAAACTAGCGCTACCAACTGTCCCATATTAGCCGGAACATCCCATATTTCGGGCTAAATTGGTTTGTTCCGTACGGGACCACCCTTGACCTGTAGTAGGCCTGGAGGGGGACTATAGGTCCGGTTGCTGAAGGACACTGTAGGCCCGGACGCTGTAGGCCCGGACGCTGTAGGCCCGGACGCTGTAGGCCCGGACGCTGTAGGCCCGGACGCTGTAGGCCCGGACACTGTTGGCCCGGACAGTGTAGGGGTAGCGGAGTCAGGGGGTATGTGGAGAAGGCAGGAACAGGGTACTGATTGAGAATGATCAGCCATGATCACATTGAATGGTGGTGCTGGCTCGAAGGGCCGAACGGCCTCCTCCTGCACCTATTGTCTATTGTCCATCCAAGTCCTGTCGCCGCGCTGAAACTCTCTAAACTCCCCAAACTATTTCACCACAGCTGATAAAATGCAGGCCGGAGATTGACACTATTTAGTCCTTTAAAGTATCGTTGATGCCCTGCAGCACACAGCCGTACATTGGTGACAGGGGAACCGCTGCCAGAGTTGGACAAGAGTTGACTGTTTCTGAAGGAGACCTGTGGTATTTCATGGCATGACGATTTGTCGGCCGTTGACAATGAGTGTCAAACACGTGCAGTCGGGGGATAAACAGTGGACATTTCTGTCTCTGCTACAGTGTTATTGATCGCTGCTGACCCTGTGGACTTTGCTGCAATTGGAGTGTCGACACAGCACCTAGGCCGCCACAGAGCACGGCCTGAGGAGGAGCCAGCGCTGCCCTCGTAGATGCGGCTTGCCTGCAGTCCGTTTTTCTTTTGTGTTTTTTGTTGTTTTTGTCTTAATTGTAGTTTAAATATGATGTAGTGTTTGCGGTTGTGTGTTATGTGGGAGGGGGGGGACTGTAACAGTATCTCTCCCGAACGGAGACCCGACCTTTGTTTCTGTGTCGGGTCTCACGACCCGGACTCACCACCTGCGGCGCTGGCTGCCTTCGGAGGCTGCGGGAGCGGCTGCGACTCGTCTCCGGAGGCTCCGGCGCGGGCCGCGTGGACGTCGGAAGCCCGCAGGCCCCTGGGTGGGGGCCGACATCGGGATCTCCGGCAGCAGCAGCAGCAGCGGCAGCGGCAGCGTCTTCGCACGCCCCGGATCGCGGGGCTTGGGTCGGCCCGCCGCGGACCCTTCACCGTCCGGCGCGGCCTGAAATAGGCCACGGACCTTTCACCGCCCGGCGGGGGCTTCAATGTCGGGAGCCCCGACCGCCCCGACGTGGCAACTCCAACAGCCTGACCGCGGGAGAAGACGGCAGGGGAAGAGAAAAGACATTGTGGCCTACCATCACAGTGACTGGAGGAGACTCACTGTGATGGATGTTTCTTTTGTTTGGTGTTGGTTTATGATTGTATGTGTTATTGCATATTTTTATTGCTTATTCTTATTGGTCTTATTGTTGAACTGTGGGTAATTTTTCATTTCACTGCACATTTATGTGTTTGTGACAAATAAATTGACTATTGGCCTTTTGCAAGTAGTTCCGTTTTTTAGTTTAGTTTAGTTTAGTTTAGTTTAGAGATACAGCGCGGAATGATCCAACACACGCGACCCCCGTACAATAACTCTACCCCTACACACACTGAGGGCAACTTACATTTATACCCAAGCAAATTAACCTGCGAACCCGCACGTCTTTGGAGTGTGGGAGGAAACCGGAGATCTCGGAGAAAACCCACGCAGGTCACGGGGAGAACGTACAAACTCCATACAGACAGCGCCCGTAGTCGGGATGGAACCCGGGTCTCCGGCGCTGTGAGGTAGCAACTCTACCGTTGCACCACCCTGCTGTCCAAGAACTAAAACAAGATAACAAATTGCAGAAAGGGGAATTTCAAGATAATAATTGCTCAGATACAGGTTTTCCCAATTATACAGATGCTAATAAAACAAAATAGAAAATAAAACAAAATAGTGCGGCACAAGAAGGGACAAGAAGGTGGTGCACCGGTAGAGTTGCTGCCTCACAGCGCCAGAGAACAAAGACACTAGAGCAGAGCAAGATAGACCACTCCACCCTAAAACCGTAGTACGTCGCGGCGCCATTTTAGTAGGCAGAAACTTGCAGAAACATTATCCACTTGGAACTCTTTATTCGGGTCCACCACCGATTTTCCGTTGACCGACAGACCAGCACCTCCTTTAATCCGGACAAAAGTACGAGAGTGCGCTTGAAATCCCCCCTGGAAGTCCCCCCGTCCCCCCCAAAGATGTGATGCCTGGAGCGGGTGAACGCAAACTCATTGGCACTTCCGCAGCCTATCGGCGGGCCGAATATTCCCCCATCCCAGTTCTCCAGCCAGTCTGACTGTCCACCTGAGTAAATTTTACTTTGTATTCCTCGTTGTCACTTTCTCCCAGCTAACAATGATCTATTGGACATTTTCCTTACCTTTGTCCGCTTTGATCTCGCATTTTCACACCTGACCCTTCCATATCTCCCTCACCCCCCGACTCTCAGCCTGAAGAAGGGTCTTGACCTGAAACGTCACAACATTCCTTCTCTCCACAGATGCTGCCCGACCTGCTGAGTTACTCCAGCACTCTGTGAAACGTCACCTATCCATGTTCTCCACAGATGCTGCCTAACCCGCTGAGTTACTCCAGCACTCTGTGAAACGTCACCTATCCATGTTCTCCACTGATGCTGCCTGACCCGCTGAGTTACTCCAGCACTCTGTGAAACGTCACCTATCCATGTTCTCCACTGATGCTGCCTGACCCGCTGAGTTACTCCAGCACTCTGTGAAACGTCACCTATCCATGTTCTCCACAGATGCTGCCTGACCCGCTGAGTTACTCCAGCACTCTGTGAAACGTCACCTATCCATGTTCTCCACAGATGCTGCCTGACCTGCTGAGTTACTCCAGCACTCTGTGTCCACCTTTCAATCTGCCCCCCGCGGCCGATCTCCACCTCATCGGGACTACCGCGGCCGGTCGGCGGGTGGACTCTGCCCCCTGCTGCCGGGGCTCTGGAACTCCGGCCCGGCCCGAGCCGGCAGATCCGTTCCCACCGCCGACTCCCCAGGCCGACTTTGCCGGCTGGTATCTCGACCCCTCCCCTCGGCAGAACGTTCCGGAACCGTCGGACTCCTCTTGGAGGCCGTGACCTCTGCTGGTCCGGCCACACGGATAATCCGGGAAGGCTCTGGGGCCAAGGGTGCCGGGAGATCGGTGGGTGGGTCTGTAGTGGCTTACATCGGGGTTAGGAAATACTTTTAGTTTAGTTTACTTTAGAGATACTGAGCGGAAACAGGCCCTTCGGCCCACCGGGTCTGCGCCGACCAGCGATCCCTGCACACTAACACTATCCTACACCCTTCATCTTAGGCCCCCTAGGTCATGGCTGACCATGGCTGACCATCCTAGTTGGCTGCTTGCTCCACACCTCGGCTAGAGCAGCGTTACTTGTTGCTGAAGAGACCAATGTGGGAGTGGAAGTCTCTGTGGCAAAGGTCACATTTGTGTGTGGTCTCTGGTCTGTTGAAGTTGCTGCGCTCCTTTCTGCGTGCCCGCTTGTCAGCCGCTGCGTTCATCAGTTTCCCTTCCCCCGTTTTGAGATGTTGTTTCAGCGTATCTCTCCACCTCGTGCGGTCAGCTGCAAGGCTCTCCCAGGACTCCAAGTCGATGTCGAGTGCCTTCAAATCCCTCTTGCAGACGTCCTTGTAACGTAGCTGGGGGCGGCCGATGGTTCTCCTCCCAGATGTCAGCTCTCCTTAGAGGATGTCTTTTGGGATATAGCCAATTCTACACCCACTAGGGCCAATTTATACATTTACACCAAGCCAATTAACCTACAAACCTGCACGTCTTTGGAGTGCGGGAGGAAACCGAAGATCTCGGAGAAAACCCAGGCAGGTCACGGGGAGAACGTACAAACTCCGTACAGACGGCACCCGTAGTCGGGATGGAACCCGGGTCTCTGGCGCTGTGAGGCAGCAACTCTACTGCCGCGCCACCGTGCCGCATGACACTTGCTCTGTTTGACACAGCACCGGACGATTATATTGGTGCTTTAGTTTGCCCGTAGTTTATCGGTGGAAAATGTATTGCTTCTTGTATTAAACAAAGACGCAAAGTGCTGGGGTAACTTTCTCATCCACTCCCTGCACACCACAGGCAATTTACAGAGGGCAAATTAACCCACAAACCCGCGCGATTTTGGGATGTGGGGGGAAACCGGGTGCACCCAGAGGAAACCCACACGGACACGGGGAGAGAACATGCAAACTCCATACAGACAGCACTCGTGGTCGGGATCGAACCCGGGTCTCTGGTGCTGTGAGGCAGCAACTCTACCGCTGCCCCCTGCATTTCACAACACCAAAATTGCATATTATTGCATTACTCGTATTATTTCATTCTGGTAAGTGCTGTTGTGTCTAATTTGACAAACTCACAGATTGATTCAGTGACAAATAATATTATAACATCACGACCCAATTTTGTGGAGAATAAAAAACATAACAGAGCTACAAAATAGTTCACGGTGTGAACTAGATGTAATTAGGAGGAGATTAATCAGCCATTATTTAATTAATGATGACACCTGCGAACCATTTATCTAGGTGTTATAAAAGCCATTAGATCAGTGGAGCTGACTGCAATTGCCACTGTCTGCTTCCTCTAAAACCATCCTCAATCGTTCCGTAAATTGAAGTTAAAGGGCTTTGTGTAAATGGATTGAAATCGCTCGCAAATCTATCAAAATGAAAACATAAAAAGCTGCACTGTGGGTCTAAGTGCAGTCAGGCTTTTCAAAAAATCATAAGTGATGGGAGAGGAATTAGGCCATTCAGCCTAACAAGTCTATTCCGCCATTCAATCACGGCTGATCTCTCTTTCCTTCTCAGCCCCATTCTCCTGCCTTCTCCCCGTAACCTCTGACACCCATACTGATCAAGAATCTATCTATCTCTGCCTTAAAAATACCCACTGACTTGGCCTCCACAGCCTTCTGTGGCAATGAATTCCACAGATTTGCCTAAAGAAGTCCCTCCTCATCTCCTTCCTAAAGGAACGTCCTTTAATTCTGAGGCTGTGCCCTCTGGTCCTAGACTCTCCCACTGGTGGAAACATCCTCTCCAGATCCGCTCTATCCCGGCCTTTCACCGTTCACTTTAGGGACGGTCACGGTGGCGCAGCGGTAGAGTTGCTGCGTACAGCGCTTGCAGCGCCGGAGACCCGGGTTTGATCCTGATTACCGGTGCTATCCGCACGGAATTTGCACGTTCTCCCCGTGACCTGCGTGAGTTTCCAACGAGATTTTCGGTTTCGTCCCACACTCCAAAGACGTGCAGGTTTGTAGGTTAATTGGCTTGGTAAATGTAAAAATTGTCCCTAGTGTGTGTTAGGATAGTGTTAGTGTGCGGGGATCGCTGGGCGGCGCGGACCGTAAGGGCCTGTTTCCACGCTCAATCTCCAAACTAAACTAAGGAGCACTGACTTCACCTGCTGTAGGAAGGAAACCTTCTCTTCTGTAGCACTGTACTGATGTTAGAACCGTCTGCATAATAATTTACAATATGCAAGAAATTCGCTTGCAGCAGACAACGCAAAATTAAAACCGGTGATGTGTTGGATTCAGAAACATCTCTGTTGCCTCTAAAACTATGAAGTGAATGAGAGGTGATAATTAGACTTCAGCAAGGTGTGGTTAGGCAGGGACTTCCACTTGATGAGTATATTTTCATTTATTTAGCACTTTGAAGGATGACAACAGTCATAATTGCTGGCATCCTGTTTGATTCGAACAGCCAAGCCGATTATCAGTACGCTGGATAAATCACAAGCACAGCCAGCCGCCATGTCTTGCCGGTTGTCAGCATGAAGACAAGCGGTAGAGTTGCTGCCTCACAGCGCCGGAGACCCGGTTCGATCCTGACTACGGGTGCCGTCTGTACGGAGTTTGTATGTTCTCTCCCCGTGACCTGCGTGGGTTTTCTCCGGGATCTCTGATTTCCTCCCACACTCCATAGACGTGCAGGTACAGGTTTGTAGGCTAATTGGCTTGGTGTAATTGTAAATTGTCCCTAGTGCGTGTAGGATAGTGTTAGTGTGCGGGGATCGCTGGTCGGCGCGGACTCGGTGGGCCGAAGGGCCTGTTTCCGCGCTGTATCTCTAAAATAAAATAAACTGATCTAAATGAAAACGATTTCGGCTTTGTTGAGATACCTCCAGATTCAGGGGCAGTTGCCAGGCAACTGAATTGTCCTCTCACCAACTAAAGAGCGGTCCTGACCTCCCATCTACCTCATTGGAGCCCTTCAGACAACCTTTACTCGGACGTTTCTGGTCTTTATCTTGCACTGAACGTTATTCCTTTATACTGTAGACCAGAGATACAGTGTGGAAACAGGCCCTTCGGCCCACCGAGTCCGCGCCGACCAGTGATCCCCACATACACTAGCACTATCCACCTACACACTGGGAACAATTTACGATCCTTACTGAAGCCAATTAACCTACAACCTAAAACCTTTATCCTGTGTCTGGACACTGTGGACGGCCTGCTGATAATCATGTGTTGTGTTTTCACTGACTGGTAGCACGCCAAGCAACAAAAATGCTTTTCACTATCCCTCGAAGACACACACAAAATGCTGGAGTAACTCAGCAGGTCAGGCAGCATCTCTGGAGAAAAGAAATAGGTGACGTTTCGGGTCTCGTCGCCTAAACGTCACCTACTCCAGCATTTTTTTTATCTATCTTTGGTGTAAACCAGCATCTGCAGTTACCCCATACACATTTCCACTGTGCCTTGGTACACGTGACAATAATAAATTAAATTATTTTACACGAACGATCCCAGGAATGAGTGGGTTAACATACGATGAGCGTTTGTCGGCACTGGGCCTGGACTCGCTGGAGTTTAGAAGGTTGATGGGGGACCTCATTGAAACGTACAGAATGGTGAAAGGTCTGGATAGAGTGGATGTGGAGAGGATGTTTCCACTAGTGGGAGAGTCTAGGACCAGAGGGCACAGCCTCAGAATTAAAGGATATTCTTTTAGGAAAGTGATGAGGTGACATTTCTTTAGTCAGAGGGCGGTGAATCTGTGGAATTCTTTGCCGCAAAAGGCTGTGGAGGCCAAGTCAGTGGATATTTTTAAGGCAGAGATAGATAGATTCTTCATTAGTACGGGTGTCAGTGGTTATGGGGAGAAGGCAGGAGAATGGGGTTAGGAGGGAGAGATGGATCAGCCATGATTGAATGGCGGAGTAGACTTGATGGGCCGAATGGCCTATTCTACTCCTATCTCCTATGACCTAATAACTAAATTAAATCTAGCGTTTGTGGCTGAGAGGAATGAGTCTATGTCACAAGTTAATTCACCATGGGATTAGTTATGCTGAGGGGTACCAACTGTCCCGTATTAGCCGGGACATCCCGTATTTGGGCTAAATTGGTTTGTCCCATACTAGGCCCGGGGGGGCTCTGTAGGCTCTGACGCTGTAGGTCCTGACAGTGTAGGTCCTGACACTCTAGCTTTCTGACATTTTAGTTCCGGACAGTGTAGGCCCGGAGGCCCGGGCGCTGCCTGACTGAGGTTGCGTAGCAACCCGCCTCCCAGCCCCGGCGGCCGCCATTGGTGGAGCGGGAGCACGTGGCCACTGGCTGGGTGAGGTCACGTGGGGGCAGGGGCGGTGACGTCACCTTGTCCTGTATTTGGGAGTGAGATAGTTGGCAACCCCTAGTTATGCATCCCATTGCTTGCACTCCTGGCCTCTAATGCCTGACCATACTCAACAGCATAATCAGCATTTGACCAGCTCAAACTGCTGGAGAGAAACAGAGGTGTTGGCTAAATTAAATCACTTCCTTCACAATTGACGGGCTGACCTCCCAAAGCTTTTCACCGTCAATAATAATGTGTAAGAAAATAACTGCAGATGCTGGTACAAATCGAAGGTATTTATTCACAAAATGCTGGAGTAACTCAGCAGGTCAGGCAGCATCTCAGGACAGAAGGAATGGGCGACGTTTCGGGTCGAGACCCTTCTTCAGACTGATGCCAGTAATAATGTTGTCATTTTTGCACTAACTGAGCTCCAAAGGACAAATATTCTGAAGATAGGGTAGGCCATTTAGAACTGAGATGAGGAAAAACTTTTTCAGTCAGAATCTGTTGTGAATCTGTGGAATTCTCTGCCTCAGAAGGCAGTGGAGGCCAATTCTCTGAATGCATTCAAGAGAGAGCTAGATAGAGCTCTTAAGGATAGCGGAGTCAGGGGTTATGGGGAGAAGGCAGGAACGGGGTACTGATTGAGAATGATCAGCCTTGATCACATTGAATGGCGGTGCTGGCTTGAAGGGCCGAATGGCCTCCTCCTGCACCTATTGTCTATTGTCTATTGATGTATTCTGAAAAAGTCTGAAGAAGGGTCCTGACCTGAAACGTCACCCATTCCTTCTCCCCACAGATGCTGCCCGTCCCGCTGAGTTACTCCAGCATTTTGTGTCTATCTTCGGTGTAAACCAGCATCTGCAGTTCCTTCCTTGACAAAATCCTATAGTTTTATTCCCCATAATTAAGTCCGATCCATCCAATTTCATTCAGCGATTGAACTAGTATATTTACCTCAGTACACATGACAATAAACAAAACTAAACTTAACTTGTATCCCTGCTGTACAGTGGCATCATGTCAGTAGTAACTCTGATGTACAAACATGAGTTCAATCCTCTCCGAATGAGTTCAGGCATGCTGTTATTTTCCTGAGTTATTTGTTGGTTTGAATAGATTTCAAATATTTTTCATAGATACAAAAATCTGGAGTGTCTCAACGGGTCAGACAACATCTCTGGAGGAAAGAAATCGGTGACACTTCATTTCTGATATCCAGTGACTAATAAACAATTCCTTTTGTTGCTCCACTTGAAGCTGCCTGCGTAGATCGCATCTCCATGTGTACCCATCCGTGTCCTGTGCATTAAAGACCAATAAATAATACCCCCGAAGACAAACACAACATGCTGGAGTAACTCAGCGGGACAGGCAGCATCTCTGGAGAGAGGAAATGGATGACGTTTCGGGACACGACCCTTCTTCAGAATTTTTCAGAATAACTTCCTTGGAATTCAGTCCTTGTTATTGTTTAGAAACATAGAAAATAGGTGCAGGAGTAGACTATTCGGCCCATCGAGCCTGCACCGCCATTCAATATGATCATGGCTGATCATCCAAAATCAGTACCCTGTTCCTGCTTTCTCCCCATATCCCTTGATTCCGTTAGCCCTAAGAGCTAAATCTAACTCTCTGTTGAAAACATCCAGTGAATTGGCCTCCACTGCCTTCTGTGGCAGAGAATTCCACAGATTCACAACTCTCTGGGTGTGTTTATTCTGCGTTTCACAGAGTATTGTGTTCACATATCTGTTGTGCTGCTGTTGGTAAGAATGTCATTGTTCCATTTCAGGGCACGTGACAATATGTTTTGACCCTTGATTATTGATGGGCGGGTTCTGTTTTGAAAAGATGACTATATAACGGTCATTGTTTGCATGTTATCGGGGTTGCATCTCGGCTTGGTTTGGGAACACCTCTGCCAAGTGAGACCGCACCTGGAGTACTGTGTGAAGTTTTGGTCTCCAAATTTGAGGAAGGATATCCTTGCTATTGAGGGCGTGCAGCGTAGGTTTACTAGGTTAATTCCCGGAATGGCGGGACTGTCATATGTTGAAAGACTGGAGCGACTAGGCTTGTATACACTGGAATTTGGAAGGATGAGAGGGGATCTTATCGAAACGTATAAGATTATTAAGGGGTTGGACACGTTAGAGGCAGGAAACATGTTCCCAAATGTTGGGGGAGTCCAGAACAAAGGGTCACAGTTTAAGAATAAGGGGTAGGCCATTTAGAACTGAGATGAGGAAAAAGTTTTTCAGTCAGAGAGTTGTGAATCTGTGGAATTCTCTGCCTCAGAAGGCAGTGGAGGCCAATTCTCTGAATGTATTCAAGAGAGAGCTGGATAGAGCTCTTAAGGATGGCAGAGTCAGGGGGTATGGGGAGAGGGCAGGAACGGGGTACTGATTGAGAATGATAAGCCATGATCACATTGAATGGCGGTGCTGGCTCGAAGGCACGAATGGCCTCCTCCTGCACCTATTGTCTATTGTCTATAAAGCAAGCCACCAAGCACGACATCCGGAGGCTGCAACGGATCGTTCGCACAGCTGAGAAGGTTGTTGGCTGCAACCTTCCCCCCATTGACGAACTGTACACTGCAAGGGCCAGGAAGCGAGCGGGCAAGATCATCTCTGACCCCTCTCACCCTGGCCACAAACTCTTCGAAGCACTTTCCTCTGGAAGGCGACTCCGGTCTGTCAAAGCAGCCACAGCCAGACATAAAAACAGCTTTATTTCCACGAGCAGTAGCTCTACTCAATAACCAAAAGTCTGTAGCCTCATTTTGCACTGGTATTTTGTTTCATCCTTCACACACAATACAATACAATACAATACAATATATCTTTATTGTCATTGTACAGGGGTACAACGAGATTGGGAATGTGCCTCCCATACGATGCAATAAATTAATTAGCTAGTCAGTATTAATTTAAACAACCCAATGAAACAAATTAGAACAGTTTTAAAACAGAATAAAGTGCAAGTAGATCTGTGCCGGTTCACTGTGCGATGTGACCATCCGGCTCAGCAGGACCGGTTCATAGCAGCTATGGCCCTGGGGATGAAGCTGTTCCTGAGTCTGGAGGTGCGGGCGTAGAAGGCCTTGTATCGTCTGCCCGATGGAAGGAGTTCGAACAGACTGTTGCAGGGGTGTGAAGATTCTTTGTGGATGCTGGTGGCTTTTCTGAGGCATCGTGTGTTGTAGTTGCCCTCCAAGGCTGGTAGCTGTGTTCCGATGGTCCTCTGAGCTCTATGGACTACCCGCTAAAGAGCTTTCCTCTCCGCCTCTGTGCAGCTGAGGTACCACACAGGGATGCCATGTGTTAGGATGCTCTCTATGGTGCAGCGGTAGAATGTCGTCAGCAGCTGTTGGGTTAGACCAGACTTCTTCAGTGTTCTTAGGTAGAACAGTCGTTGATGTGCCTTCTTGACCAGCGCAGCGGTGTTATTGGACCATGTTAAGTCCTCCGAAATGTAAGTGCCCAGAAACTTGAAGCTGGACACTCTCCCCACACTGTCCCCGTTGATAAAGATCGGGGCGTATTCCCCGTTGTGTGACCTACGGAAGTTGACGCGTAAATTATGTTGTTTTATTCTTAATTGTTTACTGTACGTTCGTGTCGTTACTTGCGAGCGGGGTACCAAGGCACATTCCTTGTATGTGCACATACTTGGCCAATAAGATGTATTCAATTCAAAGATATTGCAGAGGGTTGTGGATGTATCCCAGTCCATGGCACAAGGACGATACAAGGCCACCCCTCGACCATCCATGCTGGTGGAAAACGGCCGACATAGAAACATAGAAACATAGAAAATAGGTGCAGGAGTAGGCCATTCGGCCCTTTGAGCCTGCACCGCCATTCAATATGATCATGGCTGATCATCCAACTCAGTATCCCGTACCTGCCTTCTCTCCATACCCCCTGATCTCTTTAGCCACAAGGGCCACATCTAACTCCCTCTTAAATATAGCCAATATACTGGCCTCAACTACCTTCTGTGACAGATTCACCACTCTCTGTGTGAAAAAAAATGTTCTCATCTCGGTCCTAAAAGACTTCCCCCTTATCCTTAAACTGTGACCCCTTGTTCTGGACTTCCCCAACATCGGGAACAATCTTCCTGCATCTAGCCTGTCCAACCCCTTAAGAATTTTATAAGTTTCTATAAGATCCCCCCTCAATCTTCTAAATTCCAGCGAGTACAAGCCCAGTCTATCCAGTCTTTCTTCATATGAAAGTCCTGCCATCCCAGGAATCAATCTGGTGAACCTTCTCTGTACTCCCTCTATGGCAAGAATGTCTTTCCTCAGATTAGGAGACCAAAACTGTACGCAATACTCCAGGTGCGGTCTCACCAATGCCCTGTACAACTGCAGCAGAATCTTCCTCTCCTATACTCAAATCCCCTCGCTATGAATGCCAACATACCATTTGCTTTCTTCACTGCCTGCTGCACCTGCATGCCTATTTTCAATGGCTGGTGTACCTTGACACCCAGATCTCGTTGCATCTCCCCTTCTCCTAATCGGCCACCATTCAGGTAATACTCTGCTTTCCTGTTCTTGCCACCAAAGTGGATAACCTCACATTTGTCCACATTATACTGCATCTGCCATGCCTTTGCCCACTCACCTAACCTATCCAAGTCACCTTGCAGCCTCCTAGCATCCTCCTCACAGCTAACACTGCCCCCAGCTTCGTGTCATCCGCAAACTTGGAGATGTTGCATTCAATTCCCTCGTCCAAATCATTAATATAGACCACTTCCACCAGCTCACCCCCTGCCCCACATTCCCAACGGGCAGAAGCTACAGAAGGGACTGGATTCCATTCCCCGCTGTTATCAGAATGGACCACCTTTACTTCTCATCGTTCCCACGCACGCTAGATGTAGTGTTTCAGCCAGAAGCTGAACACAACTCTTGGCAATATCATTGTTCTCCGCGAGGCCCTCCAATGTAGGACATCTCAATAGATGCCCCATAGTTTGTGGTTCAGTGCCAAGTATGCAGATGACGTCTTCTGGGCCACCAATAAGCTGACGTAAGTTTAGTTCAGATAGGCACAAAATGCTGGAGTAACTCAGCGGGTCAGGCAGCATCTCAGGAGAGAAGGAATGGGTGATCGAAACGTAGAAACACAGAAAATAGGTGCAGGAGGAGGACATTCGGCCCTTCGAGCCAGCACCGCCATTCATAGTGATCGCGGCTGATCGTCCACAATCAGTAACCCGTGCCTGCCTTCTCCCCATATCCCTTGATTCCGCCAGCCCCTAGAGCTCTATCTAACTCTCTCTTAAATCCATCCAGTGAATTGGCCTCCACTGCCCTCTGTGGCAGAGAATTCCACAAATTCACAACTCTCTGGGTGAAAAAGTTCCTTCTCACCTCAGTTTTAAATGGCCTCCCCTTTATTCCAAGACTGTGGCGCCTGGTTCTGGACTCTCCCAACATTGGGAACATTTTTTGGGTGATGTTTCGGGTCGAGATCCTTTTTTTAGATCCGACCTGATACGTCACCTAGTCCTTCTGTCCAGAGATGCTGCCTGTCCCACTGAGTCACTCCAGCTTTTTGTGTCTATCTTCGGTTTAAAGCTGCATCTGCAGTTCCTTCTTACACATTAAGTTTAGTTTAGTTTAGAAATGCAGCGTGGAAACAGGCCATTCAGCCCACCGAGTCCGCGACGACCAGCGATCCCCGCACGCTAACACTATCCTACACACGCAAGGGACAATTCACAATTTTACCGAAGCCAATTAACCTACAAACCTGCGAATCTTTGGAGGAAACCGGAGTACCCGGAGAAAACCCACGCCGGTCACGGGGAGAAAGTACAGTTTGAAGAAGGGTCTCGACCGGAAACGTCACCCATTCCTTCTCTCCAGAGATGCTGCCTGTCCCGCTGAGTTACTCCAGCATTTTGTGTCTACCTTGGAGAACACACAAACTGCGTACAGACAGCACCCATAGTCAGGTTCGAACCTGGGTCTCTGGCACTGTGAAGCAGCAACTCTATCACGGCTCCACCGTGCCACCCTAAGGTATGGTCCTGATTTTCCAACCTACCTGACTGAGGACATGGGAATCTTTTTCTGTAAATGTAACACTGCAAAGTTGAAAAACTATATTCTGAACTCTAGTATTTTCCTCTTTACATAGGGTTGTCAACTGTCCCGTATTAGCCGGGACATCCCGTATTATGGGCTAAATTAGTTTGTTCTGTACGGGACCGCCCTTGTCCCGTATTAGGCCCGGGGGGGCGCTGTAGGACCAGACACTGTAGGCCCGGACGCTGTAGGCCCGGACGCTGTAGGCCCGGACGCTGTAGGCCCGGACGCTGTAGGCCCGGACGCTGTAGGCCCGGACGCTGTAGGCCCAGACGCTGTAGGCCCGGACACTATAGGCCCGGACCCTATCAGTCCCGTCAGTTTAGGTCCCGACACTCTAGGTTTCCGACATTTTAACTCCAGACAGTCTAGGCCCGGAGGCCCGGGCGCCGCCTAACGGAGGTTGGGTAGCAACCCGCCTCCCGGCCCGGGCGGCCGCCGTTGGTGGAGCGGGAGCACGTGGCCACTGGCTGGGTGAGGTCACGTGGGGCGCGGGGTGGTGACGTCACCTTGTCCCGTATTTGGGAGTGAGATAGTTGGCAACCCCTATCTTTACACCACCTGTTGTCCTTGTGTGTGGCTCGATTGTGCTCATGTACGGTATGATCTGATTTAATTAGATAGCGTGGAAACAAAAGCTTCTCACTGTATCCTGGTAAAGGTGAAAAAAATAAATCAAACCTAAAGACACAAATTTGGGTCAGTTTATTTACATTAGCTACTTTACTGATATCTTTAGGGTTCGGCAAGTATTGTTTCCAGTGAAATGTTCATTCCTGAAATGCATGGGGTAAGAGGTTATTCAACGACCAAGGAGCTCAGTACACAAACACAATAGTATACTACTTATCAGTCACTTCTAATGAATGTTGCCTGGCTACCCAAGTCACAATAGTGAAACTATGTAGAATTCTCTGCTTCAGCAACGGCTCAGGTAAGTAGTGGGTCCATTTTGTTCTTCCCCTCCCATCAGCTTGATCCTAACATTCAGTGATAGATTCATACAGCACGGAAACAGGCCCCTCAGCCCAAACCTTGCCCATGCTGACCAAACAGAATGAATGAATGAATGAATGAATGAATGAATAAGTTTATTGGCCAAGTATGTACACTTACAAGGAATGTGCCTTGGTGCTCCGCTCACTAGTAACAACATAAACATACAGTAAGCAGTAAACTGCCCTATCTACGCTAGTCTCGCGTTTTGTCCCAGGAGGCACGGTGGCGCGGCGGTAAAGCGCCAGAGACCCTGGTTCAATCCCGACTACGGGTGCTGTCTGTACGGAATTTGTACGTTCTCCCCGTGACCCACGTGGCTTTTCTCCGGGTGCTCCGGTTTCCTCCCACACTCCAAAGACGTGCAGGTTTGTAGGTTAATTGGCTTCGGTAAAATTATAAATTGTTCCTAGTGGGTGTAGGATAGTGTTGGTGTGCGGGGATCGCTGGTCGGTGCGGACTCGGTGGGCCGAAGGGCCTGTTTCTGCGCTGTATCTCTAAACTTAACTCAACAAAACGTTTCATATCCATGTACCTGTCAAAATGTCTCTTAAATGTTGTTATAGTACCTGCCTCTACTACCTCCTCTGGCAGCTTGTTCCATACACCCACCACCATTTGATTGAGAAGGTTGCCCCTTGGGCTCCTATAAACATTTTCCCCTCTCACCTTAAACCTATGTCTTCTCTGGTTCTCGATTCCCCTGCTCTCAGTAAAAGACTCCCTTCATGATTCCCCTACTCTCAACTGTCTACTCCCCTCATGATCTTATACACCTCATGGACCAAGCGCAGGCAGGTGGGACTAGGGTAGCTGGGACACTGTTGGCCGGTGTGGGCGAGTTGGGCCGAAGGGCGTGTTTCCACACGGTATCAATCTATGACTCTATGCCCTCTATAAGATCACCCCTCATGTAGATGTTAACTACAGGGAGGGATTGGACAAACCTGGATTGATTTCTCTGGAGCATCAGAGGTTGACGGGAGACCTAATAGAAGTGTATAGACTGGGTAGATAATCAGAACCTTTTTCTCAGAGCTTTAAGGTGTTTGGGACAATGTTTAAAGGAGATGCACGGGGCAGGTTTTTTGACACAGAGGGTGGGAGTTTATTTTACACAGAGGGTGGTGGGGGCCTGGAACGCGCTGCCAAGGGTGGGGGTGGAGGCAGACACGATAGTGGCATTTAAGAGGCTTTTGAATTGGCACATGGATGTGCAGGGAATGGAGGGATGTGGATCTCGTGCAGTCAGAGGGGATCAGCTTGTGGTGACCATGTTTGGCATGGAATTGTGGGCTGAAGACTAGGGTTGCCAACGTTCTCACTCCCAAGCAAGGGACAAAAGGTGGCGTCACCTCCCCGCGCCCCACGTGCCCTCGCCCAGCCAGCGGCCACGTGCTCCCGCTCTACCAATGGTGCCCGCCCGGGCCTGGAAGCGGGTTGCAACGCGACCTCCGTTACGCGGCGCCCGGGCCTCCGGGCCTACAGTGTACGGGCGTACATCGACACCCGGGCCTACAGTGTCTGGGCCTACAGTGTACGGGCGTACAGCGACACCCAGGCCTACAGTGTCTGGGCCTATAGTGTCCGGGCCAACAGCGCCCCTCCCCCTCCCTACAGAGTCCGGGCCTACAGTGTACGGGCCTACAGCGGCGTCCAGGCCTACAGCGTGCGGGCCTACAGCGTCCGGGCCTACAGCGTCCGGGCCTACAGCAGCCCCCGGGCCTAATATGGTACAATGGCGGTCCCGTACGGGACAAACCAATTTAGCGCAAAATACGGGATGTCCCGGCTAATACGGGACAGTTGGCAACCTCTAGCCGAACGGTCTGTTCTGTGTTCCAGAATCAGCCTCTCAACGCCATTCAGGTTAAATCAAACAAAATCCACTTTTGGATAAGTCTTTTTTGTTTGACTTCAATGGATAATAACATAACACAGAGCAGTCTGCCAACATCTAGTCAAATGCACAGAGCACTGGCCTACCCCATTGTCTTTAAAGCAGAGACCAAACCAATTAACATTGAAAAGACTGAACTTTGAATCATTAGTACAATCATACTGAAGAATGTGTACACATAATTAAAATCACATTTACTGGAATAGAAAACAATTCAACTTTACAGATTACACTGTCACGATGTTGCTTTATTTAATTTTGATTAATAATATTTCCATTTTACCTAAACTGTCCCGAATCAAGCTTTATATTCACAGGATTACATTTAGCCTGGGATTGGTGTTAAGTACACAAAAAACATACGGGTCGATTAACCCGAAAACAAACTTGCACTTTTTAATTAATTGGTCGTGTTTTGATATGACTGATCTTTCTCCTGCTGTCAATTGTAATCTCCAACACTTATCATATCATATCATATATATACAGCCGGAAACAGGCCTTTTCGGCCCTCCAAGTCCGTGCCGCCCAGTGATCCCCGTACACTAACGCTATCCTACACCCACTAGGGACAATTTTTACATTTACATTTACCCAGCCAATTAACCTACATACCTGTACGTCTTTGGAGTGTGGGAGGAAACCGAAGATCTCGGAGAAAACCCACGCAGGTCACGGGGAGAACGTACAAACTCCTTACAGTGCAGCACCCGTAGTCAGGATCGAACCTGAGTCTCCGGCGCTGCATTCGCTGTAAAGCAGCAACTCTACCGCTGCGCTACCGTGCCACTGTGGAAACAATGTCTGCAGTTTTCCTTCAGTCTGTCAGTTTTAAATCTTTATTCTGTGTTATTATTGCTTGTCGATCAGTTCAGTTTAGCTTTTCATCACGCGTACCGAGATTCTGTTGCGTGCTAACCAGTCAGCAGAAAGACAATACATGATTACAATCGAGCCGTTCACAGTGTACAGATACAGGATAAGGGAATAACGCTTGGTGCAAGGTAAAGCCAGCAAAGTCTGATCAAGGATAGTTCTGAGGGTCAATAAAGAGGTAGATAGTAGTTCAGCACTGCTCTCTGGTTGTGGTAGGACGGTTCAGTTGCCTGATAACAGCTGGGAAGAAACTGTCCCTGAATCTGGAGGTGTGCGTTTTCACACTTCTGTACCTTTGTGTGACCTGTAGGTCACACAACGGGGAATACGCCCCGATCTTTATCAACGGGGACAGTGTGGAGAGAGTGTCCAGCTTCAAGTTTCTGGGCACTCACATTTCAGAGGAACTAACATGGTCCAATAACACTGCTGCGCTGGTCAAGAAGGCACAGCAACGACTGTTCTACCTAAGAACACTGAAGAAGTCTGGTCGACCCCAACAGCTGCTGACGCCATTCTACCGCTGCACCATAGAGAGCATCCTAACGCATGGCATCCATGTGTGGTACCTCAGCTGCACGGAGGCAGAGAGGAAATCTCTTCAGTGGGTAGTCCATAGAGCTCAGAGGACCATCGGAACACAGCTACCAGCCTTGGAGGGCATCTGCTACACACGATGCCTCAGAAAAGCCACCAGCATCCACAAAGACTCTTCACACCCCTGCAACAGTCTGTTCGAACATCTACCATCGGGCAGACGATACAAGGCCTTCTACGCCCGCACCTCCAGACTCAGGAACAGCTTCATCCCCAGGGCCATAGCTGCTATGAACCGGTCCTGCTGAGCCGGATGGTCACATCGCACAGTGAACCGGCACAGATCTACTTGCACTTTATTCTGTTTTAAAACAGTTACAATTTGTTTCATTGGGTTGTTTAAATTAATACTGACTAGCTAATTAATTTATTGCATCGTATGGGAGGCGCGTTCCCAATCTCGTTGTACCCCTGTACAATGACAATAAAGATATATTGTATTGTATTGTATTTTGCCTGGTGGGAGAGGGGAGAAGAGGGAGTGGCGTGGGGTGAGACTTGTCCTTGATTGTGCTGCTGGCCTTGCCGAGGCAGCGTGAGGTGTAGATGGAGTCAGTGGAAGGGAGGTTGGTTTGTGCGATGGTCTGGGCTGCGTCCACAATTCACTGGCCTTAATCCTTATTTCACTCATTTTATGTAAACTATCACTTTTTCATCTAAAAAGATGTTGTCACCGTCCCAAGCTGTACATATATATTTTTTTTTAGTTATGTAGGAAAATTTTAGAGTAGGAAGGTCTCAACCCGAAATGTCACCCATTCGTTTTCTCCTAAGATGCTGCCTGACCCGCTGAGTTACTCCAGCACTCTGTAAAACGGCACCTATCCATGTTCTCCAGAGATGCTGCCTGACCCGCTGAGTTACTCCAGCACTCTGAGAAAAGTCATCGATCCATGTTCTCCAGAGATGCTGCCTGACCCGCTGAGTTACTCCAGCACTCTGTAAAACGCCACCTGTCCATGTTCTCCACAGATGCTGCCTGACCCGCTGAGTTACTCCAGCACTCTGTGAAACGTCACTTATTCCATGTTCTCCAGAGATGCTGCCTGACCCGCTGAGTTACTCCAGCACTCTGTGAAACGTCACCTATCCATGTTCTCCAGAGATGCTGCCTGACCCACTGAGTTACTCCAGCACTCTGAGAAAAGTCATCGATCCATGTTTTCCAGAGATGCTGCCAGACCCGCTGAGTTACTCCAGCACTCTGTAAAACGCCACCTATCCATGTTCTCCACAGATGCTGCCTGACCCGCTGAGTTACTCCAGCACTCTGTAAAACGTCACCTATCCATGTTCTCCACAGATGCTGCCTGACCCACTGAGTTACTCCAGCACCCTGTGAAACGTCACCCATTCCTTCTCTCCCGAGATGCTGCCTGACCCACTGAGTTACTCCAGAAATTTTGTGATACCTTCGATTTTTTCTAGTAGAATACTTTTCAAATCTAGTGATTATTTCAACATCGATTATCTGTACACAGAAATTAATCAAGGGATTGATGGTCCCACACTTTACAACATGAGAACATAGAACAGTACAGCACAGGAAC